>NW_025745749.1:307500-455154 GCF_021184085.1 Oncorhynchus gorbuscha | reverse complement strand
AGCGAGAGGGGCAGTGAAAGCGAGAGAGAGAGAGGGCAGTGAAAGCGAGAGAGAGAGAGAGAAGCGGGAGGGCAGTGAAAGCGAGAGAGAGAGCGAGAGGGGCAGTGAAAGCGAGAGAGAGAGAGAGCGAGAGGGGCAGTGAAAGCGAGAGAGAGAGAGGGCAGTGGCTTTGAGAGAGAGGCAGAGGGGCAGTGAAAGCGAGAGAGAGAGAAGCGAGAGGGCAGTGAAAGCGAGAGAGAGAGAGAGGGCAGTGAAAGCGAGAGAGAGCGAGAGGGGCAGTGAAAGCGAGAGAGAAAGCGAGAGGGCAGTGACGAGAGCGAAGGGGCAGTGAGCGAAGAAACGTGAGCGAAAGCGGCGAAAGGCGAAGGCGAGAGGGCAGTGACGAGAGAGAGAGAAAAGTGACGAGAGAGAGAGGCGAACGAAGTGAAACGAGAGAGAGAGAGGGGCAGTGAAAGCGAGAGAGAGCGAGAAAGGGCAGTGAAGCGAGAAAGCGAGCAGTGAAAGCGAGAGAGAGAGAGAGCAGTGGCAAGAGAGGAGTGTGAAAGCGAGAAGCGGGCAGTGAAAGCGAGAGAGAGAGAGTGGCGAGCGAGAGGGGCAGTGAAGCGAAGAGAGAAAGCGAGAGGGCAGTGAGCGAGAGAGAGAGAGGGGAGAGGGCAGTGAAAGCGAGAGAAAGCGAGAGAGCGTGAGCGAGAGAGGCAGTGAAAGCGAGAGAGAGAGAGAGTGAAAGCGAGAGAGGGGCAGAAAGCGAGAGAGAGAACGAGGCAGTGAAAAGCGAGAGAGCAGTGAGAGCGAGAGGAGGCAGTGGCGAGAGAGCGAGAGGGGCAGTAAGCGAAGAGAACGAAGCGAGAAAGCGAAGGGGCAGTGAAAGCGAGAGAGAGAGAGCGAGCGAGAGGGGCAGTGAAAGCGAAAGAGTGGCGAGAGAGAGAGGGAGCAGTGAAAGCGAGAAGCGAGAGAGCGAGAGCGGGGGCAGTGAAAGCGAGAGAGAGAGAGAGCGAGAGAGGGCAGTGAAAGCGAGAGAGAGAGGCGAGAGAGGGCAGTGAAAGCGAGAGAGGCAGTGAGAGAGCAGAGAGAGAGAAGCGAAGAGCGAGAGAGGCAGTGAGCGAGAGAGAGAGCGAGAGGGGCAGTGAAAGCGAGAGAGAGAGAGAGGGCAGTGAAAAAGCGAGAGAGAGAGAGAAAGAAAGCGAGAGGGGTGAAGGAAAGCGAGAGAGAGCGAGAGGGGCAGTGAAAGCGAGAGAGAGAGAGGGGAACGGCAGTGGAAAGCGAGAGAGAGAGAGCGAGAGGGCAGTGAAAGCGAGAGAGAGAGAGAGCGAGAGGGGCAGTGAAAGCGAGAGAGAGAAGCGAGAGGGCAGTGAAAGCGAGAGAGAGAGAGAGGGGGCAGTGAAAGCGAGAGAGAGAGAGAGCAGTGAAAGCGAAGCAGGAAAGCAGTGAGAGAGAGAGCGAGAGGGGGCAGTGAAAGTGAGAGAGAGAGAGGGGCAGTGGCGAGAGGGGCAGTGAAACGCGAGGGAGAGAGTGACGAGAGGGGCAGTGAGAGAGAGAGAGCAGTGAGCGAGAGAGAGAGAGCGAGAGGGGCAGTGAAAGCGAGTGGCGAGAGAGAGCGAGAGGGGCAGAAAGCGAGAGAGCGAGAGAGCGAGAGGGGCAGTGAAAGCGAGAGAGAGCGAGAGGGGCAGAGAAAGCGAGAGAGAGAGAGTGAGCGAGAGGGGCGAGTGAGTGAGCGAGAGAGCGAGAGAGCAGTGAGCAAGAGAGAGGGGCAGTGAAAGCGAGAGAGAGAGAGCGAGAGGGGCAGTGAAAGCGAGAGAGAGAGAGAAAGAACGAGAGGGGCAGTGAGAGCGAGAGAGGGGCAGAGAGCGAGAGAGCGAGAGGGGCGAAGCGAGAAAAAGCGAAGAGAGAGAGAGCGAGAGGGGCAGTGAGCGAAGGCAGCGAGAGAGAGAGAAGCGAGAGGGGCAGTGAAAGCGAGAAGAGAGCGAGTGAGCAGAGAGAGAGCGAGAGGGGCAGTGAGAGCGAGAGAGCGAGAGGGGCAGAGAGAGCGAGAGAGCGAGAGAGCGAGAGGGGCAGAGAGAGCGAGACTGAAAGAGCGAGACCGAGAGAGCGAGACCGAGGACCGAGAGAGAGAGAGAGCAAGAGAGACAGAGAGAGAACGTGAGAGACAGAGAGAGAATGTGAGAGACAGAGACTGTGAGAGACAGAGACTGTGAGAGACAGACCGAGAGAGCGAGAGTGAGACCGAGAGAGCGAGAGAGAGAGAGAGAGAGAGAGAGAGAGACCGAAACTGAGAGACAGAGAGAGAGCGAGAGACAGAGAGAGAGCGAGAGACAGAGACTGTGAGAGACAGAGACTGTGAGAGACAGAGAGAGAGAGCGAGAGACAGACTGTGAGACAGAAACTGAGAGACAGAGAGAGAGAGAGAGACTGAGAGACAGAGAGAGAGAGAGAGAGAGAGAGAGAGAGAGAGAGAGAGAGAGAGAGAGAGAGAGAGACAGAGACAGAGACAGAAACTGTGAGAGACAGAGACTGAGAGACAGAGACTGTGAGAGACAGAGACTGTGAGAAAGAGGAGAGACAGAGACTGTGAGAGAGAGAGAGAGAGAGAGAGAGAGAGAGAGAGAGAGAGAGAGAGAGAGAGAGAGAGAGAGAGAGACTGTGAGAGACAGAGACTGTGAGAGCGAGAGGGGCAGTGATAAAGAGACAGAGAGAGAGATAAAGGGACAAAGAGAGAGAGAGAGATAAAGGGACAGAGAGAGAGATAAAGGGACAGAGAGAGGAGAGAGAGAGAGTCACCAGGACATATATAGGATACATTACATTTACATTTAAGTCATTTCACCAGGACATATATAGGATACTACCCTCTACAACACTATGTCACCAGGACATATACAGGATACTACCCTCTACAACACTATGTCACCAGGACATATACAGGATACTACCCTCCACAACACTATGTCACCAGGACATATACAGGATACTACCCTCTATAACACTATATCACCAGGACATATACAGGATACTACCCTCCACAACACTATATCACCAGGACATATACAGGATACTACCCTCCACAACACTATGTCACCAGGACATATACAGGATACTACCCTCCAGAACATTACCTTCACTCCAAATTAAATCTCCAAAACTACAACTTGATTCCGAACAAAATTACCTGGAATCATTCCTACATCAAATCAAATCAAATGTATTTATATAGCCCTTCGTACATCAGCTGATATCTCAAAGTGCTGTACAGAAACCCAGCCTAAAACCCCAAACAGCAAGCAATGCAGGTGTAGAAGCACGGTGGCTTCCAAACATTCTTATTTCTATACAGCAAGTCCTCCGACTAAAAAAACAACAGTAACCTGAAAACACCATCCAACCTGGAACTGAGTGCGCAATGTTTAGTCTGAAGCTGTTTTTTATTTTTAAAGCCAAGAAGAAAAATACATTGACAATGATATATTTTATCGATAAGGACTGAATGCTAATTTAAAGCCGCCAAGCTTGCTAGGACAGAACAGATACAACTTAAACTGCCTCTGAGGTGTGAAGTGAAAGGTGTCAAAGCCCTTGAGCCCAACAATGGAAGGAGAGTCTCACAGCTGACCCACCCAAATGCAGAGGCCTTTGAAGCCCCCTCCTGCTGTTATGAGGTAATTACAATACAGTACCCTCCAGATGTGAACAAATATATAAGGCACGAAAATAACTAATTTTGCAATATCAAGAGACACTTTTGCTGACTATTATAAAAATGGGAAAATAAGCAACTTAATCTTCCACACAGTCCTACATCCACCCCCCCCAAGTCTACCATGCATACACCCCATTTAGGCGCCCTCAGATCAGACCTATGCCCCTCCTGCCCACCCCATGCCCCCTACTCCCGCAAAGAGGGCCTCAACATACACCCAGGCTGTGAGCAGGCAAGCAGGCTCAACCCCCACTCTTACACTAGCCCAAGCAAATGGAATGTACCAGATGCTCAGCAGGCTCTGGTCACACTTACTGGCCTGAGGCCAAACCACACGACTAACAACATTGGACACTTTATGGAACACAAAGCCTTCACGATCTCATCTGCCTTTGGCCTAAAGAGCAGGAACCTGGACTTAATCAAAGAAATCGGATATACAGACATGGTCATCCTACAAGAAACCTGGTATAGAGGAGACGGACCCACTGGTTGTCCTCTAGGTTACAGAGAGCTGGTAGTCTCATCCACCAAACTACCAGGTGTGAATCAGGAAGGGACTCAGGGGGTATGCTAATTTGATGTAGAGCAGACCTAACACACTCGATTAAATTAATCAAAACATTTGGCTAGAAATTCAAAAGAAAATGATCTGAACAGAGAAAGATGTCCTCCTGTTTGCTACCTATATCCCACCACTAGAATCCCCATACTTTAATGAAGACAGCTTCTCCATCCTGGAGGGGGAGATCAATCATTTCCAGACCCAGGAACATGTACTAGTCTGTAGTGACCTAAATTCCAGAACTGGACAAGAACCTGACACTCTCAGCACACAGGGGGACAAACACCTACCTGGAGGGGACAGCATTCCCTCCCCCACAGCTCATTGTGATTGAAGAATCCATAGACTCTAAAAACTTCTGGGAAAATAGGAAAACACTAAACAAAGAACAAAGAGTTCTGTATCCAAAACGGAGATGTTAATGTTAGTGGTTAAACCACTTCTCCAATCTTTTTTGACCCTATAACAAAGAACAACAGCAAAAACATATACATGATCAAATACAAAATCTTAAAATCAAGTATTAAAGACAACCAGAACCCACTGGATTCTCCAATTACACAAAATACAAATCCTCCAGCCCCAAAAGGCCTGTGGTGTTGATGGTATCCTACATAGAATGATCTACACAAATATACAAACCACAAATTCCAATTGGCTATACTTAAACTCTTTTAACCTCTTTTAACATCCTTAGCCCTGGTATCTTCCCCAATATTTGGAACCAAGGACTCATCACCCCAATCCACAAAGTGGATTTGACCCCAGTAACTACTGTGGGTTTGTAATGGGTCTCGTCCTCTTCTGAGGAGGAGTAGCGAGAAGGATCAGAGGACCAATGCGCAGAGTGGTAAGTGTCCATAATGTTTAATCAAAATGAGCACTGAAATACAAAACAATAAACGTGAATCAACAACACGAACGAAACCCGTGTGGCACAAACACTGACACGGAAAATAAACATCCACAACTCAACAGTGAAACCAGGTTACCGGTATGGTTCTCAATCAGGGACAACGATAGACAGCTGCCTCTGATTGAGAACCATACCAGGCCGAACACAGAAATCCCAAATTATAGAAAAACTAACATAGACAACCCACCCAACTCACGCCCTGACCATACTAAAACAAAGATATAATAACAGAACTAAGGTCAGAACATAACAGGGTAACGTTGGGAAAATACTCTGCATTATCATTAACAGCAGACTTGTACATACCCTCAGTGAAAACAATGTACTGAGCAAATGTCAAATTCGCTTTTTACCAAATTACCGTACAACCGACCACGTATTCACCCTGCACACCCTAATTGTTTTTGAGGATTGTAGTATACTCTATTATTTACTATTGTGTTTTTTGAGGATTGCTCCCAGACATCAGGGTAGAGTTATCTCCTTGGGTTGCTCCTACACCCAAAATAACCTAAAATAACACTTCTCAGAGAGAAGTTTGCTGTGTACCATCATGCCTGAGGCACCCTGGAGCCAAGCCAGTGCCCAAAACACAGACAGAGAAGTTATCCTTCTCTCCCTTTCTCTCTTCAGCTGCTCTGAATTAGACCCCAATCCCCTGGACTCCACCAGCCCTGGGTCCCATCCCTGGGTCACATCCCCCTGGACTCCACCAGCCCTGGGTCCCATCCCTGGGTCACAATCCCCCTGGACTCCACCAGCCCTGGGTCCCATCCCTGGGTCACATCCCCCTGGACTCCACCAGCCCTGGGTCACGTGTCTACTCTAGACCAAACCCTCCTCACCCATTCTCCCCTTGCTCCCCTCATTCACTGGCCATCATAATAACGTACCATTTGTGCTTCAAACTGCATTCGCAGTTTGACTTCAAACACAACCCCCTCCTCCCTCTTGTGTCTCCCTCTCTTTCTTTCTCAATTCAATTAAATGTAATTCCATACAATGGACTTTATTGGCATGGAAAACATTCCCAAAGCAAGTGACATAATATGTGAACAGTAAACATTAAACTCACAAAAAGGCATTTCAAATGTCATATTATGGCAGAGCAGGGGAGGGTGTAGTGGGCGTATTCAACCCACCTGTGTTGCAGAACGTCTTCCAGAACCGGGACGAGAACTGAGGACCCCGGACATGTCCACCGGAAGTCCATGGATCCGGAAGATGTGCTGGCGTTGTAAAAATAAAAATAATTGTGCAAATAAATTAACGTAAATATGGGTTGTGTTTACAATTGTGTTTGTTCTTCACTGTTTGCCCTTTTCTTGTGGCAACAGGTCACAAATCTTGCTGCTGTGATGGCACACTGTGGTATTTCACCCAATAGAACTGGGTTTGTTTTTGAATTCTTTGTGGGTCTGTGTAGTCTGAGGGAAATATGTGTCTCTAATATGGTCATACATTTGGCAGGAGGTTAGGAAGTGAAGCTCAGTTTCCACCTCATTTTGTGAGCAGCGTGCACAAGGCCTGTCTTCTCTTGAGAGCAAGGCCTGCCTACGGTGACTTTTCTCAATAACAAGGCTATGCTCACTGAGTCTGTACATAGTCAAAGCTTTCCTTAATTTTGGGTCAGGCACAGTGGTCAGGTATTCTGCCACGGTGTACTGTCTGTTTAAGGCCAAATAGCATTCTAGTTTGCTCTAGTTTGCTCATTCTAGTTTGCTCTAGTTTGTTGTTAATTCTTTCCAATGTGTCAAGTAATTATCTTTTAGTTTTCTCTTGATTTGGTTGGGTCAAATTGTATTGCTGTCCTGAGGCTCTGTGGAGTCTGTTTATGTTTGTGAATAGAGCCCCAGCACCAGCGTGCTTCTGCATGCAGAGTCTCAATTTGATGTTTGTCCTATTTTGAGAATTTGTGGATGGGAGCGGACCCCAGACCTCACAACCATAAATGGCAATGGGTTCTATAACTGATTCAAGTATTTTTAGCCAGATCCTAATTGGTATGTTGAATTTGATGTTCCTTTTGATGCCATAGAAGGCCCTTCTTGCATTGTCTCTCAGATCGTTCACAGCTTTGTGGGAGTTACCTGTGGCGCTGATGTTTAGGCCGAGGTATGTGTAGTTTTTGTGTGCTCTAGGGCAAAGGTTTCTAGATGGAATTTGTATTTGTGGTTCTGGTGACCTTTTTTGGAACTCCATTATTTTGTCTGTGATTTACTGTCAGGGCCCATGTAGAGTCTGACAAAATATGGCAGAAGATCAAGGTACTGTGGGTTCTTTATTTATTTTACCTTTATTTAACTAGGCAAGTCAGTTAAAGAACAAATTCTTATTTTCAATGCCCAGGTCCAGTGGGTTAACTGCCTTGTTCAGGGGCAGAAAGACATATTCTTACCATGTTAACTCAGGGATTCGATCTTACAACCTTTCGGTTACTAGGTTTCCAAGATGGCGTAGCAGTGCAGACGTTGTTTGTCGTTCTCCTGTGTAAATTGAGTTTTTTTCATCTTTTTTGTATATTTTTCAATGTATTTCAATAACTTTTTTCCATTTTTAAGTTACGGCAACCCGCCTCACCCAGTGTGATATGGAGCTGCTATTTTTAGACCTTATAGCCAGAACCTCCATCAGCAGCTAGCCTTCAGAGGCTACTAGCTACTAGCTATTTAGCTACAAGCTATATACATAGTCATTGTTAGCCACTGCTAGCAGCCTTTACCACTGCTAGTGGCCCAGCCCCGAAGCTAGCCTTGAGCCAGGCCCATCTACCGGCCTGCGCATTGGACCCTATGATCAGTTGGCTACACAGCTGATGCCTCCCGGGACTCTTCACTAAAATGACAATAATCCCCTACATCACCGGATTCTTGCAATAAGCTCTGGACCTTTGCATCAGATCATTGCAGTTAGCTTGCTGCTACCGAGTGGCTATACTGTCTAACGCCCTTGTCCCGGAGCTAGAACCAGTTAGCCTCGAGCCAGACACATCTCCCGGCTAGCAAACTAAATTACTCCACCTACAACACATCTTTTGCCAACTGGCCTGGACCCTTTGTTGACACGGAGCCCCTTCGATCCATCACGACTGGTCTGCTGATGTATTTCTATTCATTGTGCCCTCAACCGGCCTTTGCCGGACGTTGATGAAGATGCTTCTACTCGCCCCTGTCAGCTAACTTTCGATTGCCGTGTCTCCCGATTGCTAGCGTAGTAACGACTACCTAGCGTCTTCCCTGTTCCATCTATTGCTGTCCACTGGACCCTATGATCACTTGGCTACATAGATGATGCCTGCTGAACTTTTAATTTATCACGGTACTCCACTTTGTTTACCATTGTCAATCTGTCGGCCCCAGCCCCGAACTCAGGCCCTGTGTGTAGTTAACCAACCCTCTCTGCCCATTCATCGCCATTTTACCTGTTGTTTTAGCTGTTGTTGTCTTACCCGTTGTTGTCTTAGTTAGCTCTCCCAATCAACACATATGATTGCTTTATGCCTCACTTTGTGTCTCTCTCTAATGTCAATACGCCTTGTATACTGTTGTTTAGGATAGTTATCATTGTTTTATTTTACTGCGGAGCCCCTAGCCCCACTCAACGTGCCTCAGATACCTCTTTTGTCCCACCTCCCACACATGAGGTGACCTCACCCAGCATAACTAGCGAGTCCAGAGATGCAACCGCTCTTATCGTCACTCAATGCCTGTGCTTACCTCCATTGTACCCGCACCCCACCATACCCCTGTCTGCACATTATGCCCTGAATCTATTGTACCAGGCCCAGAAATCTGCTCCTTTTATTCTCTGTCCCCAACTCACTAGACGACCAGTTTTGCTAGCCTTTAGCCATACCCTCATCCTACTCCTCCTCTGTTCCTTGGATGACGTGGAGGTTAACCCAGGCCCAGCGTGTCCCCAGGCGCTCTCATTCTGTAACCGTAAAGGCCTCGGTTTCATGCATGTTAACATCAGAAGCCTCCTCCCTAAGTTTGTTTTACTCACTGCTTTAGCACACGCAACCAACTCGGATGTCCTTGCCGTGTCTGAATCCTGGCTTAGGAAGGCCACCAAAATTCAGAGATTTCCATCCCCAACTACAACATTTTCCGTCAAGATAGAACTGCCAAGGGGGGAGGAGTTGCAATCTACTGCAGAGGTAGCCTGCAATGTTCTGTCATACTCCAGGTCTATGCCACCTGTTGTGTTATTATATGTTTGTGTCACACTGCTTTGCTTTATCTTGGCCAGGTCGCAGTTGTAAATGACAACTTGTTCCCACCTGGCCATCATCATTTTGATTAGCAGACCCTCATGCCAAATTCAGTTAAAAGCCTAATTTGAAATCAACATGAGAAGGCTTTGATTTTGTTTTGGTTTGTTTATTTGTCAATGAGGGTAGGCAGGTTGAATACGTGGTCTGTCGCACAGTAATTTGGTAAAAAGCCAATTTTCTCAGTACATTGTTTTCACTGAGGTAATTTACGAGTCCACTGTTAATGAAAATGAAGAGGATTTTCCCAATGTTGCTGTTGATTCATTCATTCATCATTCATCCCCGGTAGTTATTGGGGTCAAATTTGTCTCCACTTTTGTGGATTTTATATATATGTTGAGTCCACAATATATATCTCTCTCCCTAATTCTCTTTCTCTCTCTCTCTTTTTTCTCTCTTATTTTTCTTCCTATTCTCACAATTAACTTTAAAAACAGAATCAGTTCCAGGTTTACAAAACTCAGTATATAGTTAGTAATTCAAAATAGAGTCTCCATAACAATATATTCCTCCCTAACATCATTACTCATCATGTCTAAAACACATCTGGAGAAAGTGTTCTTGCTGTTTCTGTGGCTGTGCTTTTTCAAATAAAACTTTCCCGTCATGCCAGTTAAATAACTGAATCATATTCTTCTCAGACAGAGAGAGTCTTCTTTGCAGAGATCCTCAACTGCACCCCGAAGAGTCTTCTTTGCAGAGATCCACAACTGCACCCCGAAAAGACTTCTTTGCAGAGATCCACAACTGCATCCCGAAAAGTCTTCTTTGCAGAGATCCACAACTGCACCCCGAAGAGTATTCTTTGCAGAGGTCCACAACTGCATCCCAAATGGCACCCTATCCCCTATATTAATGCACTTCTTTTGACCGGTGTCCTCCAGGCCAAAACAGAGCCCAAGTAGTGCATCATATTGGGGATAAGGGTACTGTTTAGGACACAAACCCAACAACATGGAGTGTCTCAGAGTAGAAGCCCTCAGTCGTCCTGTGTATTTTTGTTTTACACCCAGTCTTGAATGGAATAAGGTTCTCCAGGCTGCTGTGGATTTGCCTAAGCATAGGAAACAACCACTAGGTAAACCAGATCTTCAGTTAGAAGCTTTGTAGAGGTCTTCACAGTGCATCTCAGTTGATAAAGAGCCTTTGTTGCCCAGACAACAACCCCTTTACCAAGCACACCCGACTCCCCTTCTCCCTCCCTCCCCAAACTCCCCCTTTCTCTTGGGTCAGTGTTATGTTTCAGATGTGGGGAGGGGGCTGGTGTGATATGGGGAGGGGGTTGCGTCAGGTCTGTCTCCCCCACTCTCTTCTCTTTGCTCTCCCACTTCCATTTCCTCTCCCCCTCCTCCTCCTCCTCCTACCTCATTAAGGGTACCGATGAAGGACGAAGTCGGAATTCAGCTAAATTATTCTGCCTCTACCAGCCTCTCGCTCTCCTCCCCATTGCATCTCCCCTCCTCCTTCCTCCTTCCTCCTGTCTTAAATCAAATCAAGGTTTTTTGGTCACGTACACAGTTTTGCAGATGTTATCGCAGGTGCAGTGAAATGCTTATGTTTTTAGGTCCAACAGTGCAGAAATATCTAGCAATACAATAACAATACACACGTCATCCAAAAGAGAACAAAAAGATTAATTTGATTAATTGTTCAGTAGTCTTATGGCTTGGGGGTATAAGTTAAGGAGCCTTTTGGACCTAAATGTAGCACTCCAGTACCGCCTGCCATGCGGTATCAGAAACAACAGTCTATGACTTGGGTGGCTGGAGTATTTGACCATTTTTTGGGGCCTTCCTCTGACACTGCCTAGTATAGAGATCCTGGATGGC
Organism: Oncorhynchus gorbuscha; assembly: GCF_021184085.1. Lineage (NCBI taxonomy): Eukaryota > Metazoa > Chordata > Actinopteri > Salmoniformes > Salmonidae > Oncorhynchus > Oncorhynchus gorbuscha. Next base: position 443,877 of record NW_025745749.1, on the reverse strand, counting down.
AGGAAGCTTGGCCCCACTGGTGCACTGGGCCTTACGCCCTACCCTCTACAGGATACCTAGCAGTTGCCATACCAGGCGGTGGTGCAACCAGTCAGGATGCTCTCTATGGAGCAGCTGAAGAACCTTTTGAGGATCCCAGGACACGTGCCAAATCTTTTCAGTCTCCTGAGGGGGAATAGGTTTTGTCGTGCCCTCTTCACAACTGTCTTGGTGTGTTTAGACCATGTTAGTTTGTTTTTGATGTGGACACCAAGGAACTTGAAACTCTCAACCTGTTCCACTACAGCCCTGTAGACGTGAGTGGAGGCGTGTTTGGCACTCCTTTTCCTGTAGTCCACAATCAGCTCCTTTATCTTGCTCACGTTGAGGGAGAGGTTGTTGTCCTGGCACCACACTGCCAGGTCTCTGACCTCCTCCCTATACGCTGCGTCATTGTTGTCAGTGATCAGGCCTACCACTGTTGTGTCGTCAGCAAACTAAATGATGTTGTTGGAGTCGTGCTTGGGCACACTGGGAGACTAGTCAGGATCTAAGCAAAGATGAACAGAGCAAAGAACAGACAGATTCTTGCTCCAGAGTGGTGTAGCGGTCTAAGGCACTGCATCTCAGGCGTCACTACAAACCCTGGTTCGATTCCAGGCTGTATTGGGAGTCCCATAGGGTGGTGCACAATTGAATATCCTTGAGAGGCCCGGACTTGAACCCGATTGAACATCTCGAGATACCTGAAAAATAGCTGTGCAGAAACGCTCCCCATCCAACCTGACAGAGCTTGAGAGGATCTGCAGAGAAGAATGGAAGAAACTCCCCAAATACAGGTGTGCCAAGCTGGTAGCGTCATACCCAAGAAGACTCAAGGCTGTAATCACTGGCAAAGGTGCTGCAACAAAGTACTGAGTCAAGGGTCTGAAAACTTAAACGAGTGTGATATTTCAGTGTCAGATTTTTATAGATATGCAAACGTAAAAAAAATATCTGTTTTTGCTTTGTCATTATGTGATATTGTGTGTAGATTGATGAGGGGGAAAAAACAATTTACCCGATTTTAGAATAAGTTTGTAATGTAAAAAATGTGAAAAAAGTCAAGGGGTCACGCAGTCATGGGAGTACAGGTATTTGGCCACGCAGTCATGGGAGTACAGGTTGAAACATGTAAGTTTTACAGATGCTTGGTCTGTGCACATGTCCTTCGGTCCTTGAATGTTGACCTGTTTAAAGGTCTTGCTCACATCGGCTACAGTACACATAGTCTTCCGGAACAGCTGGTGCCTCAAAGCGAGCATAAAAGGCATTTAGTTTGTCTGGTAGGCTCGCATCACTAAGGCAACTCGCTGCTGTGTTTCTCTTTGTAGTCCGTAATAGTTTGCAAGACCTGCCACATCTGACATGCGTCAAAGCTGATGTAGTAGGATTTCATCTTAGTCCTTTAATCACGATTTGCCCGTTTGATGGTTCGTCTGAGGGCATAGCGGGATTTCTTATCAGCGTCCGGATTACTGTTCTGCTCCTTGAACGCGGCAGCTCTAGCCTTTTTGGCTCGGTGTGGATGTTGCCTGTAATCCATGGCTTCTGATTGGGATATGTACGTACGGTCACTGTGGGGACGACGTCATCGATCACTTATTGATGAAGCTGGTGACTGAGGTTGTGTACTCCTCAATGCCATTGGATGAATCGAGTGGTTGCACATGTGACATGCTGGTAGATCTCCGCCCCCTGTATTTCCATCTTTTCCTCATGTGAATGATGGGGATTTGGGCCTGGACTCAGAGAAGAAGTATATCCTTCGCATTGGACTCATTAAAGAAAAAAATATTAGTCACGTTCAAGGTGAGTAATCACTGTTGTCACGCCCTGACCTTAAATATCTCTGTTTTCTATATATTTTGGTTAGGTCAGGGTGTGACTAGGATGGGTACTCTAGGTTTTTGTATTTCTAGGTTTTTGTTTGTCTAGGGTTTTGTATGTCTAGGGGTTTTGTATGTCTATGTTGGCCTGATATGGTTCCCAATCGGAGACAGCTGTTTATCGTTGTCTCTGATTGGGGATCATATTTAGGCAGCCCTTTTTCTCACTTTTTGGTGTGGGATCTTGTCTACAGTTAGGTGCCTGTGTGCACACCAGTAGCTTCATGTTTCATTTGGTCGTTTGTTGTTTTTGTTTCAGTGAGTGTCGATTTATTTAAAAATGTGGCTCTCTATTCACGCTGCGCCTTGGTCTCCTCATTACGACGAGCATGACAGAAGATCCCACCCTAGAAGGACCAAGCAGTGTGTACAGGAGGAATGTACTTGGGAGGAGATTCTAGATGGTAAAAGACCCTGGACACAGACTGGGGAGTATCGCCGTCTGAGGGAGGAAATTAAGGCAGCGAAAGCGGAACGGAGACGTTACGAGGAGTATTACCAACGAGGCAAGCAGATCTGAGCAAACGCCTCGTGCTTACCATGGGGAGCGTATGACTGGTCAGGCACCGTGTTATGCAGTGATGCGCACGTTGTCTCCAGTGCATATTCATAACCCGGGGTGCGCTCTATTCCAGCTCTCCGCATTTGCTGCGCTAGAGTGGGAATCCAGCCAGGACGGGTTGTGCCGGGTCAGTGCTCCTGGTCTCCAGTACACCTCTTCGGACCAGGATATCCTGCGCCGGCTTTATGCGCTGTATCCCCAGTGCGTCTTCACAGCCCAGTGCATCTTGGGCCAGCGCCCCGCACTTGCCGGGCTAAAGTGAGCATCCAGCGTTGTGCCAGCTCTACGCTCCAAACCTCCAGTGCATCTCCACGGCCCAAGTATATCCTGCGCCAGCTATATGTACTGTGTCTCCAGTGCGCCTCCACAGTCCAGTACATCCTGTGCCTCCCTCCCGCACTTGCCCTGAGGTGCGTGTCATCAGCCCGGTACCACCAGTGCCGGCAACTTGCATCAGACCTCCAGTGCGCTCCACAATCCAGAGCTTCCGATGACCGTTCCCAGTCCAGATCCTCCAGCGGTGATCGCCGGTCCGGTTCCTCCGACAACGATCCATGGTCCGGTTCCACAGAAGCGGAGGGATCAGTGTAGGGAGCGGGGACTGCGTCCAGAACCAGAGCCGCCACCGAGGGTAGATGCCCGGGAGTCCGCACCTTTTGGGGGGGAGTACTGTCTCGCCCTGACCTTAGATATCTCTGCTTTCTATATATTTTGGTTAGGTCAAGGTGTGACTAGGGTGGGTACTCTAGGTTTTTGTATGTCTTGGGGTTTTTGTATGTCTAGGAGTTATGTATATCTGTGTTGGCCTGATATGGTTCCCAATCAGAGACTGCTGTTTATCGCTGTCTCTGATTGGGGATTATATTTAGGCAGCCCTTTTTCCCACTTTCTGCTGTGGGATCTTGTCTACAATTAGGTACCTGTCTGCACACTAGTAACTTCACGTTTCATTTGGTTGATTTTGTTTCAGTGAGTTTCGATGTATTAAAAAATATGTGGAACTCTATTCACACTGCTCCTTGGTCTCATCATTACGAAGAACGTGACACCTGTTCTGATATCCAGAAGCTTTTTCAGTTATAATTATATACATTTTTTTGTATTACATTTTTATATAATTTTTGCATGTATTATATTTTTTTACCTTTTAAGAACATATTCTTATTTACAATGACGGCCCACGGTTGTTATTTTTACGAAAAGACGGTAGCATTATGTTCAAAAGTTACAAACAATGCGAAAAAACACAGTTGCTTAGGAGCCCGTAAACGGCAGCCGTCCCCTCCGGCGAAATTATTATTTTCTCGACAGGGTTATTTGATTTAAAATTCCATTGCAGGGCTAAATCCTCTGGTCTCTCATCAGGTGTGCTGGGGGTAGCAGGGAAGAAGGGGGAGACAGGAGTAGGGAGAGAGGGGTAGAGGCAGGGAGATGCAATGGCGAGGAGATGGAGAGGCAGAATAATTGAGCCGGATTCTGACGCCGTCCTTCATCGAACACCATAATGAGGTAGGAGGAGGAAAGAAGGGGAAGAGGGAAAGCAAACTGAGAGAGGGAGTCAGATGTGACACTCCTTCACCCCTACCCCCAGACCACTCCAGTCTGAAACATGACACTGACCCAGGAGAAGGGGAGTTGGGTCAAAGGGTATTGTCTTGGTAACATAAGAATCTTTATCAACTGATGAAGTCCAGGGCCTGTAATCACAAAGCAGGCCAGACCAGGGCCTGTAATCACAAAAGCAGGCCTGACCAGAGACTCACAAAGCAGGCCAGACCAGGGCCTGTAATCACAAAGCAGGCCAGACCAGGGCCTGTAATCACAAAGCAGGCCAGACCAGGGACTGTAATCACAAAGCAGGCCTGACCAGAGACTGTAGTCACAAAGCAGGCCAGACCAGGGTCTGTAATCACAAAGCAGGCCATACCAGGGCCTGTAAGCACAAAGCAGACCAGACCAGGGCCTGTAATCACAAAGCAGGCCAGACCAGGGCCTGTAATCATAAAGCAGGCCAGACCAGGGCCTGTAATCACAAAGCAGGCCAGACCAGGGACTGTAATCACAAAGCAGGCCAGACCAGAAACTGTAGTCACGAAGCAGGCCAGACCAAATGTACTCTTTGGAATCTAAATTACCTAGAAAATGGGACATAGTGCACCTTTAAACTAACACAAACACATGCTTGGTAACAGTCATCCCTTAGCCCATAGAGAGAGAGAGAGGAGAGTTAGTCCTGATAACAGATCTGAACAGAGGGATTGTCAGCCTGTTCGTCACTCAGCAGGGTCTAATGTTCCTAACCAAACAGAGCTAAAACAGGCAGGTCAAAGTTCTGTTCTGCCCTCTTCACACTCTGACCACTAGATCGATAGATAACTGTCTTCACACTCTGACCACTAGATCGATAGATAACTGTCTTCACACTCTGACCACTAGATCGATAGATAACTGTCTTCACACTCTGACTCATCCACTAGATCGATAGATAACTATCTTCACACTCTGACCACTAGATCGATAGATAACTGTCTTCACACTCTGACTCATCCACTAGATCGATAGATAACTGTCTTCACACTCTGACCACTAGATTGATAGATAACTGTCTTTACACTCTGACCACTAGATCGATAGATAACTGTCTTCACACTCTGACTCACCCACTAGATCAATAGATAACTGTCTTCACACTCTGACCACTAGATCGATAGATAACTGTCTTTACACTCTGACTCATCCACTAGATCGATAGATAACTGTCTTTACACACTCTGATAACTGTCTTCATCCCACTAGATCGATAGATAACTGTCTTCACACTCTGACCACTAGATCGATAGATAACTGTCTTTACACTCTGACCACTAGATCGATAGATAACTGTCTTCACACTCTGACTCATCCACTAGATCGATAGATAACTGTCTTTACACTCTGACTCATCCACTAGATCGATAGATAACTGTCTTCACACTCTGACCACTAGATCGATAGATAACTGTCTTCACACTCTGACTCATCCACTAGATCGATAGATAACTGTCTTCACACTCTGACTCATCCACTAGATCGATAGATAACTGTCTTTACACTCTGACTCATCCACTAGATCGATAGATAACTGTCTTTACACTCTGACTCATCCACTAGATCGATAGATAACTGTCTTCACACTCTGACCACTAGATCGATAGATAACTGTCTTCACACTCTGACTCATCCACTAGATCGATAGATAACTGTCTTTACACTCTGACTCATCCACTAGATCGATAGATAACTGTCTTTACACTCTGACCACTAGATCGATAGATAACTGTCTTCACACTCTGACCACTACATCGATAGATAACTGTCTTCACACTCTGACTCATCCACTAGATCGATAGATAACTGTCTTCACACTCTGACCACTAGATTGATAGATAACTGTCTTTACACTCTGACCACTAGATCGATAGATAACTGTCTTCACACTCTGACTCATCCACTAGATCGATAGATAACTGTCTTCACACTCTGACCACTAGATCGATAGATAACTGTCTTCACACTCTGACCACTAGATCGATAGATAACTGTCTTCACACTCTGACTCATCCACTAGATCGATAGATAACTGTCTTCACACTCTGACTCATCCACTAGATCGATAGATAACTGTCTTCACACTCTGACCACTAGATCGATAGATAACTGTCTTCACACTCTGACTCATCCACTAGATCGATAGATAACTGTCTTCACACTCTGACTCATCCACTAGATCGATAGATAACTGTCTTCACACTCTGACTACTAGATCGATAGATAACTGTCTTCACACTCTGACTCATCCACTAGATCGATAGATAACTGTCTTCACACTCTGACCACTAGATCGATAGATACTGTCTTCACACTCTGACCACTAGATCGATAGATAACTGTCTTTACACTCTGACCACTAGATCGATAGATAACTGTCTTCACACTCTGACCACTAGATCGATAGATAACTGTCTTCACACTCTGACCACTAGATCGATAGATAACTGTCTTCACACTCTGACTCATCCACTAGATCGATAGATAACTGTCTTCACACTCTGACCACTAGATCGATAGATAACTGTCTTCACACTCTGACTCATCCACTAGATCGATAGATAACTGTCTTCACACTCTGACCACTAGATCGATAGATAACTGTCTTTACACTCTCAAGGTGAGAAATCTAAATTTGGATTTATTTGCTTGGCCAGAAGCTGGATCATTTTGTTTTTGTTTGTTATTTCTAAATATTCAGATGAAATTGTCTTTAACCTCTTCGAGATAGGGGGCGCTCTTTTAATTTTTGGATAAAAAACGTTCCCGTTTTAAACAAGATATTTTGTCACGAAAAGATGCTCGACTATGCATGGAATTGACAGCCTTGAAAAGACAAAACTCTGACGTTTCCAAAACTGCAAAGATATTATCTGTGAGTGCCCCAGAACTAATGCTACAGGCAAAACCAAGATGAAATTTCATACAGGAAATGCCCCAGATTCTGAAGGCGCTGTGTTCCAATGTTTTCTTATATCGCTGTGAATGTTCCAGGAATGAGCCTGCGCTTTCTGTCTATTCCCCAAGGTGTCTGCAGCATTGTGACGTGTTTGTAGGCATATCATTGGAAGATTGACCATAAGAGACTACATTTACCTGGTGTCCCGCCCGGTGTCCTGTGTCAAAATTATTGCGTAATCTGTAGGTCCATGCGCGTTCCATTTCTTCAGAAAATGAAAGTCAACTGCCACGATGGATTTTATCGTCGATAGATATGTGAAAAACACCTTGAGGATTGATTCTAAACATCAGTTTGCCATGTTTCTATCGATATTATGGAGTTAATTTGGAAAAAAGCTAGCATTTTAATGACTTAATATTATTATTTTTTCCTTACCCAAACATGATGAACAAAACGGAGCGATTAGTCGACACAAATAATATTTTTTGTAAAAACGGAACATTTGCTATCTAAAAGAGTCTCCTCATTGAAAACATCTGAAGTTCTACAAAGGTAAATTATTTTATTTGAATTATTTTCTGGTTTTTGTGGAAAATGTTGCATGCTGAAATAGAGGCATAATCCTATGCTAGGCTACCAATACTGTTACACAAATGCTTGTTTAGCTATGGTTCAAAAGCATATTTTGAAAATCTGAGATGACAGTGTTGTTAACAAAAGGCTAAGCTTGAAAGCAAATAGATTAATTTAATTTAATTTGCGATTTTCATGAATAGTTAACGTTGTGTTATGCTAATGAGCTTGCGGATAGATTTACACAATCCTGGATACAGGTTTTTTTTCGTAGCTAAACGTGACGCAGAAAACGGAGCGATTTGTTCTAAACAAATAATCTTTCAGGAAAAACTGAACATTTGCTATCTGAGAGTCTCCTCATTGAAAACATCCGAAGATCTTCAAAGGTAAATGATTTTATTTGAATGCTTTTCTGGTTTTTGTGAAAATGTTGCCTGCTGAATGCTAATGCTAAATGCTACGTTAGCTATCAATACTGTTACACAAATGCTTGTTTTGCAATGGTTGAGAAGCATATTTTGAAAATCTGAGATGACAGTGTTGTTAACAAAAGGCTAAGCTTGAGAGCAAATAGATTAATTTCATTTCATTTGCGATTTTCATGAATAGTTAACGTTTCGTTATGGTAATGAGCTTGAGGCTCTATTCACGATCCCGGATCCGGGATGGCTCGACGCAAGAAGTTAAAGACTGATGATCCTGGGCCTGAGAACAATTTTTACTTTGATCATATTTTCTTTGGTTAAAGACGTTACTAACTTGTGGCGTTGTGTGCAGCGTTTGGGAGAAAAAACAACAAGAACAATAATGTTAAGTCTTAAACTGTTACATAATGATCCGGGTGTTCAGGTAACCTAGCGGTTAAGAGCATTGGGTCAGTAACCAAAAGGTTTCTGGTTTGAAAAACTGAGTCGACTAGGTGAAAAAGCTCTTGATGTTGAGAATCGGTTAACATAATGATCCGGGTGACACAGGAATCATAACCAAAACTTAAAATCGGTTAGAATTTTAGATTCTTCGGGTATCAGGTAACCTTGATGACAGTTAAGACATTCTTTGGTCAGTAAAAATAACAAATGAGGATTTCTGGTTTGGTAAAACTGAGTCGACAGGTTAGTTAAGGTAAAAGCTAATATGTACATACATACATGTAGAAGTAAAGTGACTAAGGGCATAGATAATAGTAGCAGCAGCATCAAAACACATGCAAATAGTCTGGGTAGACATTTGATTAGCTGTTCAGGAGTCTTATGGCCTGGGGGTAGAAGCTGTTCAGGAGTCTTATGGCCTGGGGGTAGAAGCTGTTCAGGAGTCTTATGGCCTGGGGGTAAAATAGTTTATGGCCTGGGGGTAGAAGCTGTTCAGATCTTATGGCCTGGGGTAGAAGCTGTTCAGCCTTATGGCCTGGGGGTAGAAGCTGTTCAGGTGTCTTATGGCATGGGGTAGAAGCTGTTCAGGAGTCTTATGGCCTGGGGGTAGAAGCTGTTCAGGAGTCTTATGGCCTGGGGGCAAGCTGTTCAGGAGTCTTATGGCCTGGGGGTAGAAGCTGTTCAGGTAATGGCCTGGGGGTAGAAGCATCTTATGGCCTGGGGGTAGAAGCTGTTCAGGAGTCTTATGGCATGGGGGTAGAAGCTGTTCAGGAGTCTTATGGCCTGGGGTAGAAATGTTCAGGAGTCTTATGGCCTTAGAAGCTGTTCAGGAGTCTTATGGCCTGGGGGTAGAAGCTGTTCAGGAGTCTTATGGCATGGGGTAGAAGCTGTTCAGGAGTCTTATGGCCTGGGGGTAGAAGCTGTTCAGGAGTCTTATGGCCTGGGGGTAGAAGCTGTTCAGGAGTCTTATGGCCTGGGGGTAGAAGATGTTCAGGAGTCTTATGGCCTGGGGGTAGAAGCTGTTCAGGAGTCTTATGGCCTGGGGGTAGAAGCTGTTCAGGAGTCTTATGGCCTGGGGGTAGAAGCTGTTCAGGAGTCTTATGGCCTGGGGGTAGAAGCTGTTCAGGAGTCTTATGGCCTGGGGGTAGAAGCTGTTCAGGAGTCTTATGGCCTGGGGGTAGAAGCTGTTCAGGAGTCTTATGGCCTGGGGTAGAAGCTGTTCAGGAGTCTTATGGCCTGGGGGTAGAAGCTGTTCAGGAGTCTTATGGCCTGGGGGTAGAAGCTGTTCAGGAGTCTTATGGCCTGGGGGTAGAAGCTGTTCAGGAGTCTTATGGCCTGGGGGTAGAAGCTGTTCAGGAGTCTTATGGCCTGGGGGTAGAAGCTGTTCAGGAGTCTTATGGCCTGGGGGTAGAAGCTGTTCAGGAGTCTTATGGCCTGGGGTAGAAGCTGTTCAGGAGTCTTATGGCCTGGGGGTAGAAGCTGTTCAGGAGTCTTATGGCCTGGGGGTAGAAGCTGTTCAGGAGTCTTATGGCCTGGGGGTAGAAGCTGTTCAGGAGTCTTATGGCCTGGGGTAGAAGCTGTTCAGGAGTCTTATGGCCTGGGGTAGAAGCTGTTCAGGAGTCTTATGGCCTGGGGGTAGAAGCTGTTCAGGAGTCTTATGGCCTGGGGTGAAGCTGTTCAGGAGTCTTATGGCATGGGGGTAGAAGCTGTTCAGGAGTCTTATGGCATGGGGGTAGAAGCTGTTCAGGAGTCTTATGGCATGGGGGTAGAAGCTGTTCAGGAGTCTTATGGCATGGGGGTAGAAGCTGTTAAGAATCCTTTTGGACCTAGATTTGCCATGTGGTTGCAGAGAGAACAGTCTATGACTAGTGTGGCTGGAGTCTTTGGCATTTTTTAGAGCCTTCCTCTGACACCGCCTGGTAGAGTGGTCCTGGAGCAGTTGCCGAGCAGTTGCCATACCAGGCTGTAATGGAACCAGTCAGGATGCCCTCGATGGCGCAGCTGTATAACTTTTTGAGGATTTGAGGACCCATGCCAAATCTTTTCCGTCTCCTGAAGGGGAATAGGCATTGTCGTGCACCATGACAGTTCTTTGGTTATGTGGACACCAAGGAACTTGAAGCCCTCAACCTGCTACACTACAGCCCCGTCGATGAGAATGGGGGCCTGTTCGGTCCTCCTTTTCCTGTAGTCCACAATCAATGAACAGGCAAACATCAATACAGGACTAACATTGAATCGTCCTACACCGGCTCCGATGCTGGTTGGATGTGGCAGGGCTTGCAAACTATTACGGACTACAAGGGGAAGCACAGCCGTGAGCTGCCCAGTGACACGTGCCTACCAGATGAGCTAAATTACTTCTATGCACGCTTCGAGGCAAGTAACACTTCACTGTTGTGTCATCGGCAAACCTAATGATAACGTTGGAGTCGTGCTTTGCCACGCAGTCGTGGTGGAACAGGGAGCACAGGAGGGGACTGAGCACGCATGCCTGAGGGGCCCCCGTGTTGAGGGTCAGCTTGGAAGGTGCGTTGTTATCCCTTTCCACCTGGGGGTGGCCCGTTAGGAAGTCCAGGATCCAGTTACAGATGGAGGTGTTTAGTCCCAGGGTCCTTAGCTTGGTGATGAGCTTTGAGGGCACTATGGTGTTGAACGCTGAGCTGTAGTCAATGAATAACATTCTCACATAGATGTTCCTCTTGTCCAGGTGGGAAAGGGCAGTGTGGAGTGCAATAGAGATTGAGTCATCTGTGGATCTGTTTGGGCAAATTGGAGTGGGTCTAGGGTTTCTGGGATAATGGTTTTGATGTGATTCATGACCAGCCTTTCAAAGTACTAAATGGCTACAGACATGAGTGCTATGGGTCTGTAGTCATTTAGGCAGGTTACCTTAGTGTTCTTGGGTACAGGGACTATGTGGTGGTCAGCTTGAAACATGGTGGTATTACAGACTCGGTCTGGGACAGGTTAAAAATATCAGTGAAGACACCTGCCAGTTGGTCAGCACATGCCCGGAACACACGTCCTGGTAATCCGTCTGGCCCTGCAGCCTTGTGTATGTTGACCTGTTTAAAGGTCTTACTCAATTTGGCTACAGAGAGAGTGATCACACAGTCGTCTGGAACAGCTGCATGTTTCAGTGTTACTTGCCTTGAAGTGTGCATAGAAGTAATTTAGCTCATCTGGTAGGCACGTGTCACTGGGCAGCTCACGGCTGTGCTTCCCCTTGTACCGTAATAGTTTGCAAGCCCTGCCACATCCAACCAGCATCGGAGCCGGTGTAGTACGATTCAATGTTAGTCCTGTATTGATGTTTGCCTGTTTGATGGTTTGTTGGAGGCCATAGCGGAATTTCTTATAAGTGTCCAGGTTATATACTATATAGGGAATAGGGTTCCATAGGGCTCTGGTCTAAAGTAGTGCACTATATAGGGAATAGGGTGCCAGCCCTGGTCAAAGTAATGCACTATATAGGGAATATGGAGCCATTTGGGATGTGGTTGTAGCTGAGTGATTGTGGTTTGTTATTGTTATCATTCAGAAGCTTAGAGAGCAAGGCCTGTGTTTGTTTCTTTAGCAGAACAGCCAGCTGGGGGAGGGGGGGGGGCTCTGTCAGTCGTACCCAGTAGACTGAATACAGCCTCCATCTCAACCTCTAACCCAGTAGACTGATTTAAGCCTCTACCTCAACCTCTAACCCAGTAGACTGACAGACTGAATACAGCCTCCATATCAACCTCTAACCCAGTAGACTGAATAAAGCCTCCATCTCAACCTCTAACCCAGTAGACTGACAGACTGAATACAGCCTCCATCTCAACCTCTAACCCAGTAGACTGACAGACTGAATACAGCCTCCATATCAACCTCTAACCCAGTAGACTGAATAAAGCCTCCATCTCAACCTCTAACCCAGTAGACTGACAGACTGAATACAGCCTCCATCTCAACCTCTAACCCAGTAGACTGACAGACTGAATACAGCCTCCATCTCAACCTCTAACCCAGTAGACTGACAGACTGAATACAGCCTCCATCTCAACCTCTAACCCAGTAGACTGACAGACTGAATACAGCCTCCATCTCAACCTCTAACCCAGTAGACTGACAGACTGAATACAGCCTCCATCTCAACCTCTAACCCAGTAGACTGACAGACTGAATACAGCCTCCATCTCAACCTCTAACCCAGTAGACTGACAGACTGAATACAGCCTCCATCTCAGCTACTACCCAGTAGACTGACAGACTGAATACAGCCTCCATCTCAACCTCTAACCCAGTAGACTGAATACAGCCTCCATCTCAACCTCTAACCCAGTAGACTGATAGACTGAATACAGCCTCCATCTCAACCTCTAACCCAGTAGACTGACAGACTGAATACAGCATCCATCTCAACCTCTTACCCAGTAGACTGACAGACTGAATACAGCCTCCATCTCAAACTCTAACCCAGTAGACTGAATTCAGCCTCCATCTCAACCTCCAACCCAGTAGACTGAATACAGCCTCCATCTCAACCTCTAACCTAGTAGACTGAATACAGCCTCCATCTCAACTTCTAACCCAGTAGACTGAATACAGCCTCCACCTCAACCTCTAACCCAGTAGACTGACAGACTGAATACAGCCTCCATCTCAACCTATAACCCAGTAGACTGAATTCAGCCTCCATCTCAACCTCTAACCCAGTAGACTGAATACAGCCTCCATCTCAACCTCTAACCCAGTAGACTGATAGACTGAATACAGCCTCCATCTCAACCTCTAACCCAGTAGACTGACAGACTGAATACAGCATCCATCTCAACCTCTTACCCAGTAGACTGACAGACTGAATACAGCCTCCATCTCAACCTCTAACCCAGTAGACTGACAGACTGAATACAGCCTCCATCTCAAACTCTAACCCAGTAGACTGAATTCAGCCTCCATCTCAACCTCCAACCCAGTAGACTGAATACAGCCTCCATCTCAACCTCTAACCCAGTAGACTGAATTCAGCCTCCATCTCAACCTCTAACCCAGTAGACTGAATTCAGCCTCCATCTCAACCCAGTATACTGACAGACTGAATAAGCCTCTAACCCAGTAGACTGACAGACTGAATACAGCCTCCATCTCAACCTCTAACCCAGTAGACTGACAGACTGAATACAGCCTCCATCTCAACCTCTAACCCAGTAGACTGAATAAAGCCTCCATCTCAACCTCTAACCCAGTAGACTGACAGACTGAATACAGCCTCCATCTCAACCTCTAACCCAGTAGACTGAATAAAGCCTCTACCTCAACCTCTAACCCAGTAGACTGACAGACTGAATACAGCCTCCATATCAACCTCTAACCCAGTAGACTGAATAAAGCCTCCATCTCAACCTCTAACCCAGTAGACTGACAGACTGAATACAGCCTCCATCTCAACCTCTAACCCAGTAGACTGACAGACTGAATACAGCCTCCATCTCAACCTCTAACCCAGTAGACTGACAGACTGAATACAGCCTCCATCTCAGCTACTACCCAGTAGACTGACAGACTGAATACAGCCTCCATCTCAACCTCTAACCCAGTAGACTGACAGACTGAATACAGCCTCCATCTCAACCTCTAACCCAGTAGACTGACAGACTGAATACAGCCTCCATCTCAACCTCTAACCCAGTAGACTGACAGACTGAATACAGCCTCCATCTCAACCTCTAACCCAGTAGACTGACAGACTGAATACAGCCTCCATCTCAACCTCTAACCCAGTAGACTGACAGACTGAATACAGCCTCCATCTCAACCTCCCAGTAGACCCAGTAGACTGACAGACTGAATACAGCCTCCATCTCAACCTCTAACCCAGTAGACTGACAGACCAGCCTCCATCTCAACCTCTAACCCAGTAGACTGACAGACTGAATACAGCCTCCATCTCAACCTCTAACCCAGTAGACTGACAGACTGAATACAGCCTCCATCTCAACCTCTAACCCAGTAGACTGACAGACTGAATACAGCCTCCATCTCAACCTCTAACCCAGTAGACTGAACTGAATACAGCCTCCATCTCAACCTCTAACCCAGTAGACTGACAGACTGAATACAGCCTCCATCTCAACCTCCATAACCCAGTACAGACTGAATACAGCCTCCATCTCAACCTCTAACCCAGTAGACTGACAGACTGAATACAGCCTCCATCTCAACCTCTAACCCAGTAGACTGACAGACTGAATACAGCCTCCATCTCAACCTCTAACCCAGTAGACTGACAGACTGAATACAGCCTCCATCTCAACCTCTAACCCAGTAGACTGACAGACTGAATACAGCCTCCATCTCAACCTCTAACCCAGTAGACTGACAGACTGCCTCCAAACCTCTAACAGCCTCCATCTCAACCTCCATCTAACCTCTAACCCAGTAGACTGACAGACTGAATACAGCCTCCATCTCAACCTCTAACCCAGTAGACTGACAGACTGAATACAGCCTCCATCTCAACCTCTAACCCAGTAGACTGAATACAGCCTCCACCTCAACCTCTAACCCAGTAGACTGACAGACTCAACCTCTAACCCAGTAGACTGACAGACTGAATACAGCCTCCATCTCAACCTCTAACCCAGTAGACTGACAGACTGAATACAGCCTCCATCTCAACCTCTAACCCAGTAGACTGGCAGACTGAATACAGCCTCCATCTCAACCTCTAACCCAGACTGAATACAGCCTCCATCTCAGTAGACTGACAGACTGAATACAGCCTCCATCTCAACCTCAACTGACAGACTCTAAGCCCCATCTCAGCTAGACTGACAATTCTTGACTGAATACAGCCTCCATCTCAGCTACTACCCAGTAGACTGACAGACTGAATACAGCCTCCATCTCAACCAACCCAGTAGACTGACAGACTGAATACAGCCTCCATCTCAGCTACTACTAGAATTCTTGCTTCCCGCCTAACTTCCTTTCATGCGCCACGATTCCCCAGGCCAGCTAGTTAACATTAGCCTACTGGCTCTATTCCCGATCACGATTCCCCAGGCCAGCTAGTTAACATTAGCCTACTGGCTCTATTCCCGATCACGATTCCCCAGGCCAGCTAGTTAACATTAGCCTACTGGCTCTATTCCCGATCACGATTCCCCAGGCCAGCTAGTTAACATTAGCCTACTGGCTCTATTCCCGATCACGATTCCCCAGGCCAGCTAGTTAACATTAGCCTACTGGCTCTATTCCCGATCACGATTCCCCAGGCCAGCTAGTTAACATTAGCCTACTGGCTCTATTCCCGATCACGATTCCCCAGGCCAGCTAGTTAACATTAGCCTACTGGCTCTATTCCCGATCACGATTCCCCAGGCCAGCTAGTTAACATTAGCCTACTGGCTCTATTCCCGATCACGATTCCCCAGGCCAGCTAGTTAACATTAGCCTACTGGCTCTATTCCCGATCCCCCCAGGCCAGCTAGTTAACATTAGCCTACTGGCTCTATTCCCGATCACGATTCCCCAGGCCAGCTAGTTAACATTAGCCTACTGGCTCTATTCCCGATCACGATTCCCCAGGCCAGCTAGTTAACATTAGCCTACTGGCTCTATTCCCGATCACGATTCCCCAGGCCAGCTAGTTAACATTAGCCTACTGGCTCTATTCCCGATCACGATTCCCCAGGCCAGCTAGTTAACATTAGCCTACTCTGCTTCCCGATCTATTCCCGATCATTAGCCTACTGGCTCTATTCCCCAGATTCCCCAGCCAGCTAGTTAACATTAGCCTACTGGCTCTATTCCCGATCACGATTCCCCAGGCCAGCTAGTTAACATTAGCCTACTTGCTCTATTCCCGATCACGATTCCCCAGGCTAGTTAACATTAGCCTACTGGCTCTATTCCCGATCACGATTCATTAGCCTACTGGCTCTAGGGCCAGCTAGTTAACATTAGCCTACTGGCTCTATTCCCGATCACGATTCCCCAGGCCAGCTAGTTAACATTAGCCTACTGGCTCTAGCTACATGTTGAACTTATATCGTCTCAGGCCAGGGGCAATGTATGGATGTAATGTATGGATTTATGGTTCGATCAAAATCGCCATTATAATCATTGGCCAATATGGATAATTTATTCAAAATCGCCATTATAATCATTGGCCAATATGGATCATTTATTCCCATACGTAGAATGTATGCACACATGACTGTAAGTCGCTTTGGATAAAAGCGTCTGCTAAATGGCATATATTATATTATTATATATATTATATTATTATTATTATATATTATTATTCAAAATCGCCATTATAATCATTGGCCAATATGGATAATTCAATTAAAACCACAAGTCCGTAACTCCATCAATGGCTAATTTTGGAAATGGTCAAAACAACAATGCATTTACAGGGCAATTCAATCAAAGACCATATGCAGTGATAATACATTGGACATATAGCCTACTGCACAAACCTCATTGCTACAGTACTGTAGATTATTATTGCATAGGCTTGCATTTTTTGAAGTCAAGATAAAAAAAAAATCTGAGCGGTAAATATCGGCATGCATTTTGACTCAGAAAGTGATCTTGACTCAGGAACGGTTGGTGGCCACTGCCTTAGGAGGTATTGGAGCCACTTCTCATAGCTTACATGCTAGGTTAACTACCAGCTATGATTGCTATCGGCTAGCTATGTTGGGTATCGGCTAACTATGATTGCTATCGGCTAACTATGTTGGGTATCGGCTAACTATGATTGCTATCGGCTAACTATGATTGCTATCGGCTAACTATGTTGGGTATCGGCTAACTATGATTCCTATCGGCTAACTATGTTGGGTATCGGCTAACTATGTTGGGTATCGGCTAACTATGATTGCTATCGGCTAACTATGATTGCTATCGGCTAACTATGATTCCTATCGGCTAACTATGTTGGGTATCGGCTAACTATGTTGGGTATCGGCTAACTATGATTGCTATCGGCTAACTATGTTGGGTATCGGCTAACTATGATTGCTATCGGCTAACTATGATTGCTATCGGCTAACAATGTTGGGTATCGGCTAACTATGATTCCTATCGGCTAACTATGTTGGGTATCGGCTAACTATGATTGCTATCGGCTAGCTATGGTGGGTATCGGCTAACTATGATTGCTATCGGATAGCTATGGTGGGTATCGGCTAACTATGCTGGCTATTTTATATTTTATTTCACCTTTATTTAACCAGGTAGGCCAGTTGAGTACTGCGACCTGGCCAAGATAAAGCAAAGCAGTGCGACAAAAACAACAACACACATGGGATAAACAAATGTATAGTCAATAACACAATGGAAACATCTTTATACAGTGTGTGCAAATGACGTAAGGTGGTAAGGCAATAAATAGGCCAATAGTGGCGAAGTAAAATACAATTGACCAAATTATCACTGGAGACTGAATATGTGCAGATGAGGCTGTGCAAGTAGAAATACTGGTGTGCAGAAGAACAGAAAAACAAAAACAGATATGGGGATGAGGTAGGTAGTTGGTTGGATGGGCTATTTACGGATGGGCTATTTACAGATGGGCTGGTTACAGATGGGCTAGTTACAGATGGGCTGGTTACAGATGGGCTGGTTACAGATGGGCTGTTTACAGATGGGCTGTTTACAGATGGGTTGTTTACAGATGGGATGTTTACAGATGGGATGTTTACAGATGGGCTATTTACAGATGGGATATTTACAGATGGCCTGGTTACAGATGGGAGGTTACAGATGTGAAATTTACAGATGGGCTGGTTACAGATGGTCTGGTTACAGATGGGTATGTACAGATGGGCTGGTTACAGATGGTCTGGTTACAGATGGGAAATTTACAGATGGTCTGTTTACAGATGGGCTGGTTACAGATGGGAGGGTTACAGATGGGTTATTTACAGATGGTCTGTTTACAAATGGGCTGGTTACAGATGGGGAGTTTCAGATGGGCTATTTACAGATGGGCTATTTACAGATGGGCTATTTAGAGATGGGCTGTTTACAGATGGGCTGGTTACAGATGGGATATTTACAGATGGGAGGTTTACAGATGGGCTATTTACAGATGGGCTATTTACAGATGGGAGGTTTACAGATGGGCTGTTTACAGATGGGCTGGTTACAGATGTGATATTTACAGATGGGCTATTTACAGATGGGGGGTTTACAGATGGGGTGTTTACAGATGGGCTGTTTACAGATGGGATATATTTACAGATGGGAAGTTTACAGATGGGATATTTACAGATGGGCTATTTACAGATGGGCTGGTTTCAGTGGCTTGCTATGTTAGCATAGCTTTTCGCTTGCCATGTTGTCTATTGATTAGCTATGATGGTCATTGCAGTAGCGAATGATATGTTTGCTTTTGGCTTGACAACTGTCAAACAACTGGTTTTCCTCTGATGATGCTGCTTACAGAAGTACTTAACAGTTATTTAACAGACCATTAATCTTCATAAAGCTGATAATGAAAAGTCCATTGGTGGGTATACCAGCGAGCCTGTTTGCTTTAGGCCAGCTGAGGGTTGGAAAGGCACAAATATTACTCACCACGAAGAGAAAATAAGAAGTAGAGAGAGGGGAGAAGAGAGAGAGAAGGGAAGAGAGAGAGAGGAGGGAAGAGAGAGAGGAAGGAAGAGAGAGAGGGGGGAAGAGAGAGAGGAGAGAGAAGAGGGAAGAGAGAGGGAGGAGGGAAGAGAGGGTGGAGGGAAGAGGGTGGAGGAAGAGAGGGTGGAGGGAAGAGAGGGTGGAGGAAGAGAGAGAGGAGGAATAGAGAGAGAGGAAGGAAGAGAGAGAGGAGGGAAGAGAGAGAGAGGAAGGAAGAGAGAGAGAGGAGGGAAGAGAGAGAGGAAGGAAGAGAGAGAGGAGGGAAGAGAGAGAGGAGAGAGAAGAGGGAAGAGAGAGGGAGGAGGGAAGAGAGGGTGGAGGGAAGAGAGGGTGGAGGGAAGAGAGAGAGGAGGGAATAGAGAGAGAGTAAGGAAGAGAGAGAGGAGGGAAGAGAGAGAGAGGAAGGAAGAGAGAGAGAGGAGGGAAGAGAGAGAGGAAGGAAGAGAGAGGAGGGAAGAGAGAGAGGAGAGAGAAGAGGGAAGAGAGAGGGAGGAGGGAAGAGAGGGTGGAGGGAAGAGAGGGTGGAGGGAAGAGAGGGTGGAGGGAAGAGAGAGAGAGGGAAGGAAGAGGAGAGAGAAGAGGGAAGAGAGAGAGAGAAGAGAAGAGAGAGAGAGGAAGGAAGAGAGAGAGGAGGAGAGAGAGAGAGAGAAGAGAGGGTGGAGGGAAGAGAGGGGAGGGAAGAGAGAGGAGGGAAGAGAGAGAGTGGAGGGAAGAGAGAGAGAGGGGGAAGAGAGAGAGAGGAGGAAGAGAGAGAGGAGGGAAGAGAGAGAGAGAAGAGAAAGAGAGAGAGAGAGAGAGAGAGGAGGGAAGAGAGAGAGGAGGAGAGAGAGAGGGAGGAGAGGAAGAGAGAGAGGAGGGAAGAGAGAGAGGGAAGAGAGAGAGAGAGGAAGAGAGAGAGAGGAGGGAAGAGAGAGAGAGAGAGGGGAGAAGAGATAGAGAGGAGGGAAGAGAGAGGAGGGAGGGAAGAGAGAGAGGAGGGAAGAGAGAGAGAGGAAGAGAGAAGAGAAGAGAGAGGAGGGAAGAGAGAGAGGAGGAGAGAAGAGGAGGGAAGAGAGAGAGAGAGGAGAGAGAGAGGAAGAGAGGAGGGAAGAGAGAGAGAAGAGGGAAGAAGAGAGAGAGGGAGGAAGAGAGAGGAGGAGAGGAAGAGAGAGAGGAGGGAAGAGAGAGAGAGGGGAAGAGAGAGAGAGGGGGAAGAGAGAGAGAAGAGGGAAGAGAGAAGGAGGAGGGAAGAGAGAGGGAGGAAGAGAGAGAGAAGAGGGAAGAGAGAGGAAGAGGAAGAGGGAAGAGAGGAGGGGGAAGAGAGAGGAGAGGAGGGGAAGAGAGAGAAGGAGGGAAGAGAGATGGAGGAGGGAAGAGAGAGAGGAGGAGGAGAAGAAGAGAGAGAGATGAGGGAAGAGAGAGAGGGGAAGAGAGAGGAAAGAAGAGAGAGAGGAAAGAAGGGAGAAGAGGGAAGAGAGGGAAGAGAGAGAGAGGGGAAGAGAGAGAGAAGAGGGAAGAGAGAGGGAGAGGGAAGAGAGAAGAGAGAGAGGGGGGGAAGAGAGAGGATCAGTCAGACAGTCAGAAGAGGGAAGAGAGAGTCGTTCATCAGTCAACAGTCAGTCATCAGACAGTCAGTCAGAATCAGACAGTCAGTCATCAGTCAGTCATGAAGGTCATCAGACAGTCAGTCATCAGAGAGTCAAGAGTCAGTCATCAGACAGTCAGGAAGTCATCAGAGAGAGTCAGTCATCAGAAAGAGTCGTCAGTCAGACAGTCAGTCATCAGTCAGTCAGGTCATCAGACAGTCAGAGAAAGTCAGTCAGAGTCAGTCATCAGAAAGTCAGTCAGACAGTCAGTCATCAGTCAGTCATCAGTCAGTCAGTCATCAGTCAGTCATCAGTCAGTCATCAGACAGTCAGTCAGTCATCAGAAAGTCAGTCATCAGTCAGTCATGTCAGTCAGTCATCAGTCAGTCATCAGTCAGTCATCAGACAGTCCGTCATAATCAGTCAGTCATCAGTCAGACAGTCAGTCATCAGTCAGTCAGTAAGGAAGCCTGACTGTGCAGAGGCCTTCGTAATGGAGCTATCTGGCTGACCAATGACCAGGCAGAATATGAAAATGGTTTGGGCAATCCGTGGCTCTGACAGAATGTTCCACGGTTGGCTGAGCCCGGAGAGCCCGCCCAGTCGGTGCCATTTCTGTTGTCGTTGCATATTCTCATTTCAATTTAATTGCATGATATGAAGTTGTATTTCATATAATGATTCTGATGGTAGAACCTGATTACAAATGTACAATTACAATAACTCAACTGTTTTCCGTTAGTGCTCTCTGTCTTTCTCACATCAGCTGAGAGGAAGTGTAGTCGTGATTTGAAATGGTGAAACGTTTTCCTAATAAACCACTTCCTAGAGCTCATTTTTATGGAGTGGTCTGCCTACCCATGTGAGAGACGCAGACTCGGTCTCAACCTTTAAGTCTTTACTGAAGACTCATATCTTCAGTGGGTCATATGATTGAGTGTAGTCTGGCCCAGGAGTGGGAAGGTGAATGGAAAGGCTCTGGAGCAACGAACCGCCCTTGCTGTCTCTGGCTGGCCGGTTCCCCTCTCTCCACTGGGATTCTCTGCCTCTAACCCTATTACAGGGGCTGAGTCACTGGTTTACTGGTGCTCTTTCATGCTGTCCCTAGGAGGGGTGTGTCACTTGAGTGGGTTGAGTCACTGACGTGATCTTCCTGTCTGGGTTGGCGCCCCCCTTGGGTTGTGTCGTGTTAGAGATCTTTGTGGGCTATACTCAGCCTTGTCTCAGGATGGTAAGTTGGTGGTTGAAGATCCCTCTAGTGGTGTGGGGGCTGTGCTTTGGCAAAGTGGGTGGGGTTATATTCTGCCTGTTTGGCCCTGTCCGAGGGTGTCATCGGATGGGGCCACAGTGTCTCCTGACCCCTCCTGTCTCAGCCTCCAGTATATATGCTGCAGTATATTATGTGTTGGGGGGCTAGGGTCAGTCTGTCCCAGTCCACCTGGCCATGCTGCTACTCCAGTTTCAACTGTTCTGCCTGCGGCTATGGAACCCTGACCTGTTTACCAGACGTGCTACCTGTCCCAGACCTGCTGTTTTCAACTCTCTAGAGACAGCAGGAGCGGTAGAGATACTCTTAATGATTGGCTATGATAAGCAAACTGACATTTACTCCTGAGGTGCTGACCTGTTGCACCCTCTACAACTACTGTGATTATTATTGTTTGACCATGCTGGTCATTTATGAACATTTGAACATCTTGGCCATGTTCTGTTATAATCTCCACCCGACACAGCCAGAAGAGGACTGTCCACCCCTCGGAGACTGGTTCCTCTCTAGTTTTCTTCCTAGGTTTTGGCCTTTATTGGGAGTTTTTTCTAGCCACAGTGCTTCTACATCTGCATTGCTTGCTGTTTGGGGTTTTAGGCTGGGTTTCTGTACAGCACTTTGAGACATCAGCTGATGTAAGAAGGGCTTGATAAATACATTTGATTTGATTTGATTCCACAGGATTGGTTATTGGATATCTATTATTTGTAGTTTACGTTAATGTTCTGCCAAATGCCAAAATAACCTGACAGTTCCATTTCTACATTAATGGGTGAAACTGCCATAATAATATATCACGTTATTACTAGGGTTGCAACATTCGAGAATCTTCACCAAAACGTCCACGTTTCCTGAACCAGGAGGGAAGAAGCAGGATTTCTGGACTCCTCCAACCAGTATTTCTGGACTCCTCCATCCAGTATTTCTGGACTCCTCCAACCAGGATTTCTGGACTCCTACCACCAGGATTTCTGGACTCCTCCAACCAGTATTTCTGGACTCCTCCAACCAGGATTTCTGGACTCCTCCAACCACCCAGGATTTCTGGACTCCTCCCAGTACTCAGGATTTCTGACTCCTCCAACCAGGATTTCTGGACTCCTCCAACCAGGATTTCTGGACTCCTCCCACCAGTATTTCTGGACTCCTCCAACCAGTATTTCTGGACTCCTCCAACCAGTATTTCTGGAATCCTCCAACCAGTATTTCTGGACTCCTCCAACCAGGATTTCTGGACTCCTCCGACCAGGATTTCTGGAAAACATGGGAATGTTGGGTAAGATACCGGAAATGTGCAACTCTTATTATCTCAGCCAACATGTGAGTGTTACCATAGGTTTCTCATACAGCCTGAGCCAGTGAGAACAGCCAGTGACAACAGCCAATGAGAACAGCCAGTGAGAACAGCCATTGAGAACAGCCATTGAGAACAGCCATTGAGAACAGCCAGTGAGAAAAGCCAGTGAGAACAGCCATTGAGAACAGCCGGTGAGAACAGCCAGTGAGAACAGCCATTGAGAACAGCCATTGAGAACAGCCATTGAGAACAGCCGGTGAGAACAGCCATTGAGAACAGCCATTGAGAAAAGCCGGTGAGAACAGCCATTGAGAACAGCCATTGAGAACAGCCATTGAGAACAGCCGGTGAGAACAGCCATTGAAAACAGCTATTGAGAACAGCCGGTGAGAACAACCGGTGAGAACAGCCGGTGAGAACAGCACACATGTCTCCAACTATTAGACGTTTGTTTCAGTGCGGATAGATGAACGGATGGAGAACACAGAAAGAGAAAGAGACAGAGATCTGCATTACATTGTCTGATAGAAAATGACTTTGATAAACTTCAAAGTCTGGATGGACATCAGTTCTGTGGAATAATTCTTCTTTGTTCTCCCTGCCTGCCTCTCTGTGGGCTGTCTGGGGTATAAGGTTATGGAGGAGTGGACATTAAGTATATTCATAGGTTTTGTCCCAAATGGCACTCTATCCCCTACATAACGCACTACTTTGGACGAGGGCCATAGGGGCTTACTAGGGCATAGGGTGCCATTTGGGAAAAGGAAGAGTGAACCCGGCCCGGGTCTGTTCCTGCCAGAGCAGCTGTTAGCAGTTAGAGTGGTGGAAAGGAAAGGCATAAAAATCTCCCCTCTATTAGGGTGCCTCCTGCTCTTAGAGAGCCCTCTTATCTCCTGACTAACCCTAAACCTAACCACACCACACCCTAACGCTAACCACACCACACCACACCCTCCCCTAACCCTAACCCTAACCCTAACCCTAACCCTAACCCTAACCCTAACCTAACCCTAACCTAACCCTAACCCTGACCTTGACCACACCACACACCTAACCTAACCACAACCCACACCACCCTCCCTAACCCTAACCCTAACCCTAACCCTAACCACACCACAACACCTAACCCTAACCCTCCCTACACCAACCCTAACCAACACCACCTACCTAACCCTCCTCCTCTAACCCTAACCCTAACCCTCCCTAACCCTAACCCTAACCCTAACCCTAACCCTAACCCTAACCCTAACCACACCACACCCTAACGCTAACCACACCCAACACCCTCCCTAACCCTAACCCTAACCCTAACCTAACCCTAACCTAACCCTGACCACACCACAACACCTAACCCTAACCACACCACACCACCACCTCCCTAACCCTAACCTAACCTAACCTAACCTAACCATACCACCTAACACCTAACCTAACCCTCCCCCAACCCTAACCAACCCAACCCTCCCTAACTAACCATAACCCTAACCCTAACCATACCACTCCCTCTCTAACCTAACCCTAACCCTCCCCTAACCCTAACCCTAACCCTAACCTCCCTAACCCTAACCCCCTAACCCTCCCTCTCTAACCCTACCACTCCCTCCCCTAACCTAACCCTAACCATACCACTCCCTCCCTAACCCTAACCATAACTCCTCCCTAACCAACCCTACCACTCCCTCCCTAACCCTAACCATAACCTACCACTCCCTCCCTAACCCTAACCCTAACCATACCACTCCCTCCCCTAACCTAACCATACCACTCCCTCCCTAACCCTGATAACCATACCACTCCCTCCCTAACCCTAACCATACCCTCCCTAACCCTAACCCTAACCTAACCACACCACACCACACCCTCCTAACCTAACCTAACAACACCACCTAACCCTAACCCTAACCCTAACCCTAACCCTAACCAACACCAACTAACCCTAACCCTAACCTAACTCCCTCTCCTAACCCTCCCCCCTAACCCTCCCCTAACCCTAACCTACCTAACCCTCCCTAACCTAACCATAACCCTAACCATACCACTCCCTCTCTAACCCTAACCCTAACCCTAACCATACCACTCCCTCCCCTAACCCTAACCCTAACCATACCACTCCCTCCCCTAACCTAACCCTAACCCTAACCCTACCACTCCCTCCCTAACCTAACCCTAACCCTAACTCCCTCTAACCAACCATAACCATACCACTCCCTCCCCTAACCCTAACCCTAACCATACCACTCCCTCCCCTAACCCTAACCCTAACCATACCACTCCCTCCCTAACCCTAACCCTAACCATACCACTCCCTCCCTAACCCTAACCCTACCCTCCCTAACCCTAACCTAACCTAACCCCAACCACACCCTCCCTAACCCTAACCCTCCCTCCCCTAACCCTAACCCTAACCTCCCTCCCCTAACCTAACCTAACCCTCCCTAACCCTAACCCTAACCATACCACTCCCTCCGCCTAACCCTAACCCCTCCCTCCCTAACCCTAACCCTAACCATAACTCCCTCCCTAAACCCTAACCCTAACCATACCACTCCCTCCCTAACCTAACCCTAACCCTAACCCTAACCATACCACTCCCTCCCCCTAACCCTAACCCTAACCATAACTCCCACCCCCTAACCCTAACCCCACTCCCTCCCTAACCCTAACCCTAACCATACCACTCCCTCACCCTAACCCTAACCTAACCATACCACTCCTCCCCCCTAACCCTAACCACACCAACCCTCCCTAACCCTAACCCTAACCATACCACTCCCTCCCTAACCCTAACCCTAACCATACCACTCCCTCCCTAACCCTAACCCTAACCATACCACTCCCTCCCTAACCTAACCCTAACCATACCCTCCCTCCCCTAACCCTAACCCTACCACTCCCTCCCCTAACCCTAACCAACCATACCACTCCCTCCCTAACCCTAACCATACCACTCCCTCCCCTCCCTAACCCTAACTAACCCTAACCATACCACTCCCTCCCTAACCCTAACCATACCACTCCTCCCCTAACCCTAACCATACCACTCCCTCCCTAACCCTCCCTAACCCTAACCATAACCCTAACCATACCACTCCCTCCCCCTAACCCTAACCCTAACCCTAACCCTAACCCTAACCATACCACTCCCTCCCTCCCTAACCTAACCCTAACCATACCACTCCCTCCCCTAACCCTAACCCTAACCATACCCCCCTAACCCTAACCATACCACTCCTCCCTAACCCTAACCCTAACCATACCACTCCCTCCCTAACCTCCCTAACCCTAACCATACCACTCCCTCCCTAACCCTAACCCTAACCACCATACCACCCTCCCCTAACCCTAACCCTAACCATACCACTCCTCCCTAACCCTGACCCTAACCATACCACTCCCTCCCTAACCTAACCCTAACCCTAACCATACCCTCCTCCCCTAACCCTAACCCTAACCCTAACCCTAACCCTAACCATAACTCCCTCTAACCCTAACCATACCACTCCCTCAACTAACCCTCCCTAACCCTAACCATAACCCTAACCACACTCCTCCCTAACCCTAACCCTAACCAACCATACCACTCCCTCCTTAACAACCTAACCATAACCCTAACCATACCACTCCCTCCCCTAACCTAACCCTAACCCTAACCTAACCATACCACTCCCTCCCCCTAACCCTAACCTAACCACCACCACTCCTAACCCTAACCCTAACCAACCACACCTCCCTAACCCTAACCCTAACCATACCACTCCCTCCCCTAACCCTAACCCTAACCATACCACTCCCCTCCCTAACCCTAACCCTAACCATACCACTCCCTCCCCTAACCCTAACCCTAACCATACCACTCCCTCCCCTAACCCTAACCATACCACTCCCTCCGCTAACCCTCCCCTAACCCTAACCCTAACCCTAACCATAATAGATGCACTATTGTTAAGTGACTGTCCCACTGGATGTCATAAGGTGAATGCACCAATTTGTAACGCTCTGGATAAGAGCGTCTGCTAAATGACTTAAATGTAAATGTAAATGTCTAACCCTAACCCTAACCATACCACTCCCACCCTAACCCTGACCCTAACCATACCACTCCCTCCCTAACCCTAACCATACCACTCCCTCCCCTAACCCTAACCATACCACTCCCTCCCTAACCCTCCCTAACCCCTAACCCTAACCATACCACTCCCTCCCTAACCCTAACCCTAACCATACCACTCCCTCCCTAACCCTCCCCTAACCCAACCCTAACCCTAACCATACCACTCACTCCCTAACCCTAACCCTAACCATACCACTCCCTCCCCTAACCTAACACCACTCCCTCCCCCTAACCTAACCCTAACCCTAACCATACCACTCCCTCCTAATCCTAACCCTAACCATACCACTCCCTCCCTAACCCTGACCCTAACCATACCACTCCCTCCCTAACCATACCCTCCCTAACCCTAACCCTAACCTAACCTAACCCTAACCTAACCCTAACCCTAACCACACCACACCCTCCTAACCCCTAACCACACCACACCTCCCCTAACCCTGACCCTAACCATACCACTCCATCCCCTAACCCTAACCACACCACTCCCAACCCCCTAACCATACCACTCCCTCCCTAACCCTGACCTAACCATACCACCCTAACACCCTGACCCTAACCATAACCCCTCCCTAACCTAACCATACCCTCCCCTAACCTAACCTAACCCTAACCCTAACCCACCACCCCTAACCCTAACCTAACCACACCACACCACTCCTCCCCTAACCTAACCATACCACTCCTCCTAACCCTAACCTATAACCCCTCCCCTAACCCTAACCCTAACCATACCTCCTCCCTAACCTAACCTAACCATCCCCCCCCTAACCCTAACCCTAACCTAACAACACCACACCCTCCCCTAACCCTAACCCTAACCTCCCTCCCCTAACCATAACCCTAACCATCCTCCCCTAACCCTAACCCTAACCTAACAACACCACTCCCTCTCCTAACCCTAACCCTAACCATACCACTCCTCCCTAACCTAACCCTAACCATACCACTCCCTCCCCTAACCCTAACCCTAACCCTAACCCCCTCCCTAACCCTAACCCTAACCCTAACCATACCACTCCCTCTCCTAACCCTAACCCTAACCCTAACCATACCACTCCCTCCCTAACCTAACCCTAACCCTAACCATACCACTCCTCCTAATCCTAATCCTAACCATACCACTCCCTCCCTAACCTAACCTAACATACCACTCCCTCCCTAACCTAACCCTAACCATACCACTCCCTCCCCTAATCCTAACCCCTAACCATACCACTCCCTCCCCTAACCTAACCCTAACCCTAACCATACCACTCCCTCCCTAATCCTAACCCTAACCATACCACTCCTAACCCTAACCCTAACCCTAACCATACCACTCCCTCCCTAATCCTAATCCTAACCCTAACCTAACAATCTAACCCTAACCATACCACTCCCTCCCCTAACCCTAACCCTAACCTAACCATGTCCCTCCCCTAACCCCTAACCCTAGTAGCCACCACACCCTCCCTGGCTCAAGTGTGTTCTAACCATCTAGTAGCCTGGATTCTGGTCTGTTCTAACCATCTAGTAGCCTGAATTCTGGTCTGTTCTAACCATCTAGTAGCCTGAATTCTGGTCTGTTCTAACCATCTAGTAGTCTGGATTCTGGTCTGTTCTAACCATCTAGTAGCCTGGATTCTGGTCTGTTCTAACCATCTAGTAGCCTGGATTCTGGTCTGTTCTAACCATCTAGTAGCCTGGGTTCTGGTCTGTTCTAACCATCTAGTAGCCTTAGTTCCAGTATGTTCTAAACATCTAGATACCTGGGTTCCAGTGCATTCTAGCCTTTCACTAGCCTGGGGTCCTGTTCTCCAGCTTGGTTTCATAACATCTCTATCTCAGACCAAAGAGTTCCAGGTTTCCTAACAACCCCTGCAGCGTCTCAGCCTTGGCCTTCTTCTTCTCTCCAACTTACTTTTATTTCATTATTTTTAATATCCTCCTCCCTGTTTGTACCTCTAACTCTATTTTCAATTTCCCTCCACATTCCAGAGCAATATATAACTCTGCTTTTACACTGCTGGACCAGAGCCAGACTAACCCGAGCTGCAGGGACCAGGGTCTACAGACACACTCGTTTGACCTTCCAGAGGTCTGTAAAGATATACTAGAGTTGTATTAACACGTGAGAGATGGAGAGAAGCTGTAAAATTTGGATAATTGCAACAGAATAGTTCATCAAATATTGTCTCACCTGATGTACGTGCTCTTATATGTTTGTATGTTTTCTGATTCTTTAGCACAGTGACATCTTTTCCTTTCGTTTCCACGCGGAGCAAGGCATCGACACCAAGTTATTCCTTCTTCAGCCCCAGACTCCATTTTCTAACTAAAGGAAACAAGGAGCCGTTGAATGTTTTTCATTAAAGCTCTAAGAAATGGAATATGATGTCATCGGTATTCCTCTGTCGTTGTATCATTAGCCAGCGTCAGCGCTTTTCGTGTAAGGGAGGAGGAAAGAGGGATGGAGAGAGAGAGAGAGAGAGAGACAGCGAGAGAAAGAGCGAGAGAGGAGGATCTCTACAAGGAAAAATGTGTTGACAACCTGTTGATATGTGTTGCTGGGTAGACTGGTTGCTAGGCTGCTCTATACTCAGCAATTAATTCCAACACCGGCCAAGGATGGGAGTGAGAGCCGGCTGGCTGCAAGATTTGGTAATTGGCCAAGAGCGAGAGAGTAGGGATGTAGGGACAACAAGAGGGAGTGAGAGAGAGGGAGAGAGAAAAACAGAGTGAGAGAGTAGGGATGTGGGGACAACAAGAGGGAGTGCGGGAGAGAAAAAACAGAGTGAGAGAGTAGGGATGTAGGGACAACAAGAGGGGAGTGAGAGAGAGGGAGAGAGAAAAACAGAGCAAGAGAGTAGGGATGTGGGGACAACAAGAGAGAGTGGAGTGAGAGAGAGTGAGAGAGAGGGAAAACAGAGCAAGAGAGTAGGGATGTAGGGACAACAAGAGGGAGTGCGAGAGAGGAGAGAGAAAAACAGAGTGAGAGAGTAGGGATGTAGGGACAACAAGAGGAGTGCGAGAGAAAAACAGGGAGAGAAATGTAGGGACAACAGAGCAGAGCAAGAGTAGGGATGTAGGGACAACAAGAGGGAGTGAGAGAGAGGGAGAGAGAAAACAGAGTGAGAGAGTAGGGATGTAGGGACAACAAGAGGGAGTGCGAGAGAGGGAAAGAGAAAAACAGAGTGAGAGAGTAGGGATGTAGGGACAACAAGAGGGAGTGCGAGAGAGGGAAAGAGAAAAACAGAGTGAGAGAGTAGGGATGTAGAGACAAAGAGAGAGAAAAACAGAGCAAGAGAGTAGGGATGTAGGGACAACAAGAGGGAGAGAGGGGGAGAGAAACAGAGAAAGAGAGTAGGGATGTAGGGACAACAAGAGGGAGTGTGAGAGAGGGAGAGAGAACAAGAGGAAGGTAGGGAGAGAAAGAGAGAGGGATATAAAGAGAGGGAGGGAGAGAGGAAGCGAAGGAGGGACAGAGAGGGAGGGAGATTGAGAAGGAGGGAAAGTAGGAAGGGAGAAAAAAAAGAGAAAGACAAGGAGATGAGGGAGGAAAGAAAAGACAGAGAACAGGCCCTCCGCTGATTTTATTGTTATAACTAGCAAACCTCAGTAAACAAACAGAAAATCACATAAATTGTTAATGAAGGGTAAGAGTTTGGAGCAGCTACAGCCATGTTGAAAGGCTTGGGGCAGTGACATTTAAAGGCTTGAGGCAGTGACATTTAAAGGCTTGAGGCAGTGACATTTAAAGGCTTGAGGCAGTGACATGTAAAGGCTTGGGGCAGTGACAGCCATGTTGAAAGGCTTGGGGCAGTGACATGTAAAGGCTTGGGGCAGTGACATGTAAAGGCTTGGGGCAGTGACATTTAAAGGCTTGAGGCAGTGACATTTAAAGGCTTGAGGCAGTGACATGTAAAGGCTTGGGGCAGTGACATGTAAAGGCTTGGGGCAGTGACATTTAAAGGCTTGAGGCAGTGACATTTAAAGGCTTGAGGCAGTGACATTTAAAGGCTTGAGGCAGTGACATTTAAAGGCTTGAGGCAGTGACATGTAAAGGCTTGGGGCAGTGACATGTAAAGGCTTGGGCAGTGACATGTTGAAAGGCTTGGGGCAGTGACATTTAAAGGCTTGGGGCAGTGACATTTAAAGGCTTGGGGCAGTGACATTTAAAGGCTTGGTGCAGTGACAGCCATGTTGAAAGGCTTGGTGCAGTGACATGTTGAAAGGCTTGGGGCAGTGACAGCTATGTTGAAAGGCTTGGGGCAGTGACATTTAAAGGCTTGGGGCAGTGACAGTTAAAGGCTTGGGGCAGTGACATGTAAAGGCTTGGGGCAGTGACATGTAAAGGCTTGGGGCAGTGACATTTAAAGGCTTGGTGCAGTGACAGTTAAAGGCTTGGGGCAGTGACAGCCATGACATGAAAGGCTTGGGGCAGTGACATTTGAAAGGCTTGGTGCAGTGACAGCCATGTTGAAAGGCTTGGGGCAGTGACATGTTGAAAGGCTTGGGGCAGTGACATTTAAAGGCTTGGGGCAGTGACATTTAAAGGCTTGGGGCAGTGACAGCCATGTTGAAAGGCTTGGGGCAGTGACAGTTAAAGGCTTGGGGCAGTGACAGTTAAAGGCTTGAGGCAGTGACAGCCATGTTGAAAGGCTTGGGGCAGTGACAGCCATGTTGAAAGGCTTGGTGCAGTGACAGCCATGTTGAAAGGCTTGGGGCAGTGACATGTAAAGGCTTGGGGCAATGACATTTAAAGGCTTGGGGCAGTGACATGTAAAGGCTTGGGGCAGTGAAATTTAAAGGCTTGGTGCAGTGACAGCCATGTTGAAAGGCTTGGGGCAGTGACATTTAAAGGCTTGGGGCAGTGACAGCCATGTTGAAAGGCTTGGGACAGTGACATTTAAAGGCTTGGGGCAGTGACAGTGGTGAAAGGCTTGGGGCAGTGACATGTAAAGGCTTGGGGCAGTGACATGTAAAGGCTTGGGGCAGTGACATGTTGAAAGGCTTGGGGCAGTGACAATTAAAGGCTTGGGGCAGTGACAGCCATGTTGAAAGGCTTGGGGCAGTGACAGCCATGTTGAAAGGCTTGGGCAGTGACAGCCATGTTGAAAGGCTTGGGGCAGTGACATGTTGAAAGGCTTGGGGCAGTGACATTTAAAGGCTTGGGGCAGTGACATTTAAAGGCTTGGGGCAGTGACAGCCATGTTGAAAGGCTTGGGGCAGTGACAGCCATGTTGAAAGGCTTGGGGCAGTGACATTTAAAGGCTTGGGGCAGTGACATTTAAAGGCTTGGGGCAGTGACAGCCATGTTGAAAGGCTTGGGGCAGTGACAGTTAAAGGCTTGGGGCAGTAACAGTTAAAGGCTTGGGGCAGTGACAGCCATGTTGAAAGGCTTGGGGCAGTGACAGCCATGTTGAAAGGCTTGGTGCAGTGACAGCCATGTTGAAAGGCTTGGGGCAGTGACATTTAAAGGCTTGGGGCAGTGACAGTTAAAGGCTTGGGGCAGTGACATGTAAAGGCTTGGGGCAGTGACAGCCATGTTGAAAGGCTTGGGGCAGTGACATGTAAAGGCTTGGGGCAGTGACATGTAAAGGCTTGGGGCAGTGACATTTAAAGGCTTGGGGCAGTGACAGCCATGTTGAAAGGCTTGGGGCAGTGACAGCCATGTTGAAAGGCTTGGGGCAGTGACATGTAAAGGCTTGGGGCAGTGACAGCCATGTTGAAAGGCTTGGGGCAGTGACAGCCATGTTGAAAGGCTTGGGGCAGTGACATTTAAAGGCTTGGGGCAGTGACAGCCATGTTGAAAGGCTTGGGGCAGTGACAGCCATGTTGAAAGGCTTGGGGCAGTGACAGCCATGTTGAAAGGCTTGGGGCAGTGACAGCCATGTTGAAAGGCTTGGGGCAGTGACAGCCATGTTGAAAGGCTTGGGGCAGTGACAGCTATGTTGAAAGGCTTGGGGCAGTGACAGCCATGTTGAAAGGCTTGGGGCAGCAACATTTAACGTCTTGTGTCATTGACAGCTATGTTTAAACGTCGCTTTCGCTGCTCCAATCCTTTAACCTCTTGAACCTCTGGGGGCAGTATTTCATTTTTGGATGAAAAACGTTTCCGTTTTAAACAAGATATTTTGTCACGAAAAGATGCTCGACTATGCATATAATTGACAGCTTTGGAAAGAAAACAATCTCACGTTTCCAAAACTGTAAAGATATTGTCTGTGAGTGCCACAGAACTAATGCTACAGGCGAAACCAAGATTAAACTTCAAACAGGAAGTGAGCCAGATTTTCGAGGCGCTGTGTTCCAATGTCTCCTTATATGGCTGTGAATGAGCAAGGAATGAGCCTACACTTTCTGTCGTTTCCCCAAGGTGTCTGCAGCATTGTGACGTATTTGTAGGCATATCATTGGAAGATTGACCATAAGAGACTACATTTACCAGGTGTCCGCCTGGTGTCCTCCGTCGAAATTGGTGCGTAATCTCCAGCTGCATGTATTCTTCCATGTGATTCAGAGGAGAAACCAAACTGCCACAAATGACTTATTATCGAATAGATATGTGAAAAACACCTTGAGGCTGGATTCTAAACAACGTTTGCCATGTTTCTGTCAATATTATGGAGTAAATTTGGAAAATAGTTTGGCGTTTTGATGACTGAATTTTCAGGTTTTTTTCTTTGCCAAACGTGATGAAGAAAAACAGAGCGATTTATCCTACACAAATAATCTTTTTGGAAAAACAGAACATTTGCTATCTAACTGAGAGTCTCCTCATTGAAAACATCCAAAGTTCTTCAAAGGTAAATTATTTCATTTGAATGCTTTTCTTGTTTTTGTGAATATGTTGCCTGCTGAATGCTAGGCTTAATGCTATGCTAGCTATCAATACTCTTACACAAATGCTTGTTTTGCTATGGTTGAAAAGCATATTTTGAAAATCTGAGATGACAGTGTTGTTAACAAAGGCTAAGCTTGAGAGCCAATATATTTATTTCATTTCATTTGCGATTTTCATGAATAGTTAACATTGCGTTATGGTAATGAGCTTGAGGCTATAATTACACTCCCGGATACAGTTTTTCTTCTTAGCCAAAAGTGATGAACAAAACGGAGCGATTTCTCCCACACAAATAATATTTTTGGAAAAACTGAACATTTGCTATGTAACTAAGAGTCTCCTCATTGAAAACATCTGAAGTTCTTCAAAGGTAAATGATTTTATTTGAATGCTTTTCTTGTTTTTGTGAAAATGTTGCCTGCTGAATGCTAGGCTTAATGCTATGCCAGCTATCAACACTCTTACACAAATGCTTGTTTTGCTACGGTTGAAAAGCATATTTTGAAAATCTGAGATGACAGTGTTGTTAACAAAAGGCTAAGCTTGAGAGCCAATATATTTATTTCATTTCATTTGCGATTTTCATGAATAGTTAACGTTGCGTTATGGTAATGAGCTTGAGGCTATAATTACAATCCCGGATACGGGATGGCTCGACGCAAGAAGTTAAAGACTGATGATCCTGGGCCTGAGGACAATTTTCGCAACAGGTTAAACGTCGCTGTTGCCTCGCTAATTCTTTAACCATCCTGTTTTGTTCCGGTCGAATAGGATCGATTTACAAGTTTCCTCTCTGAAAATGTAGTTAATTTAATCTATTTGTCACACAAAATACATTTTGATGATGTTCATAACATTTTGGGTGTTTTATTTAACTTTTGTACACCCGATCAAAAATGACCTGTCATTAGAAATTAATGGGTGAGACTTCAATATACGCAAAGCTGTCATTAACCTCTTAAGCCCACCCGACACGCATGCATCCCATCTAGCCATCTGGAAATGCAAATGCGCTACGCTAAATGCTAATAGCACTCATTAAAACTCAAACGTTCATTAAAACACACATGCAGGGTACTGAATTAAAGCTACACTCGTTGTGAATCCAGCCAACAAGTCAGATTTTTAAAATGCTTTTCGGCGAAAGCATGAGAAGCTATTATCTGATAGCATGCGACACCCGAAATACCTGAAGGGGACGTAAACAAAATAATTAGCATAGCCGGCGCTACACAAAACGCAGAAATAAAATATAAAACATTCATTACCTTTGACGATCTTCTTTGTTGGCACTCCTAGATGTCCCATAAACATCACTATTGGGTCTTTTTTTTCTCGATTAAATCGGTCCATATATACCCTAAATATCGATCTATGAAAAGTGCGTGATCCAAGGAAAAAACACCGTTTTAAAGCGCAACGTCATTTTTAAAATTTAAAAAGTCGACGATAAACTTTCGCAAAACACGTCGAAATACTTTTGTAATCCAACTTTAGGTATTAGTAAACGTTAATAATCTATCAAATGGATCACGGGGCGATGTGTATTCAATAGCTCCACGTCTTCAAATCATGGTCGAACATTTCTCTTCCAAAACATCCTGTCGGAGACTGGAAGGAATGGGCTCTCTCTTACTCGTTTGACCAAGGAACAAAGCCCAGGAAATTGACAAGACTGGCAACATCGTGTGGAAGCTGTAGGACTTGCAATCTCAGCCCCATGTAATTTGCTTTCCCAAAGACAATACATGCAAGTGGCGGATTGATATATTTTCCAGATTTTGGCGATCAGTTTTTCTTCCGCTTTTCGATGAAACACACGTTCTGTTATAGTCACAGCCGTGATTTAACCAGTTTTAGAAACGTCAGAGTGTTTTCTATCCACACATACTAATTTACTAATCATATGCATATACTATATTCCTGGCATGAGTAGCAGGACGCTGAAATGTTGCGCGATTTTTAACAGAATGTTTGAAAAAGTAGGGGGTAGGCTTAAGTTTAAGGCAAAGGGTGGCAACTTTGAAGAATCTCAAATATAAAATATATTTTGATTTATTTCACACTTTTTTGGTTACTGCATGATTCCATATGTGTTATTTCATAGTTTTGATTTCATTATTACTCTACAATCTCGAATATTGTAAAAAAAAAAAATAGAAAACATGGAATCAGTAGGTGTGCCCAAATATTTGACTGGTATTGTATATTTTTTTAAATCATATGCTATCTGGGGGCCCCCGAGAGTGCATATAAACACATAATAAGGAATGGTAAAATGTATAGAATTGCATGAAATTCGATTTTACGGTCGACTTTAGGGCACAAAAAATGGTCCAACTCGTCCTCTTTCTCAAATTTAGAACAGAAATGGGGTGTGCCTTTGGTGGTTTTATCGATGTGTATTTCTGGTCGTGCGAGCTGTGACCAACTTAGATAGTGTATTAGCTAAGCTAGCCACTCCAGCTGGCCAGTAACTCCTCCAGTATGTGTTGACGTGACATATCTAGATCATTAGCTAAGCTAGCCACTCCAGCTGGCCAGTAACTCCTCCAGTATGTGTTGACGTGACATAGCTAGATCATTAGCTAAGCTAGCCACTCCAGCTAGCCAGTAACTACTCCAGTATGTGTTGACGTGACATAGCTAGATCATTAGCTAAGCTAGCCACTCCAGCTGGTCAGTAACTACTCCAGTATGTGTTGACGTGACATAGCTAGATCATTAGCTAAGCTAGCCACTCCAGCTGGCCAGTAACTCCTCCAGTATGTGTTGACGTGACATATCTAGATCATTAGCTAAGCTAGCCACTCCAACTGCCCAGTAACTACTCCAGTATGTGTTGACGTGACATAGCTAGATCATTAGCTAAGCTAGCCACTCCAGCTGGCCAGTAACTCCTCCAGTATGTGTTGACGTGACATAGCTAGATCATTAGCTAAGCTAGCCACTCCAGCTGGCCAGTAACTCCTCCAGTATGTGTTGACGTGACATAGCTAGATCATTAGCTAAGCTAGCCACTCCAGCTAGCCAGTAACTACTCCAGTATGTGTTGACGTGACATAGCTAGATCATTAGCTAAGCTAGCCACTCCAGCTAGCCAGTAACTACTCCAGTATGTGTTGACGTGACATAGCTAGATCATTAGCTAAGCTAGCCACTCCAGCTGGTCAGTAACTACTCCAGTATGTGTTGACGTGACATAGCTAGATCATTAGCTAAGCTAGCCACTCCAGCTGGCCAGTAACTCCTCCAGTATGTGTTGACGTGACATATCTAGATCATTAGCTAAGCTAGCCACTCCAGCTGGCCAGTAACTACTCCAGTATGTGTTGACGTGACATAGCTAGATCATTAGCTAAGCTAGCCACTCCAGCTGGCCAGTAACTCCTCCAGTATGTGTTGATGTGACATAGCTAGATCATTAGCTAAGCTAGCCACTCCAGCTAGCCAGTAACTACTCCAGTATGTGTTGACGTGACATACCTAGATCATTAGCTAAGCTAGCCACTCCAGCTAGCCAGTAACTACTCCAGTATGTGTTGACATGAGATAGCTAGATCATTAACTAAGCTAGCCACTCCAGCTAGCCAGTAACTCCTCCAGTATGTGTTGACGTGACATAGCTAGATCATTAGCTAAGCTAGCCACTCCAGCAGATTCGGTAGCCAAATATCATATTGATCCATTTTGTTTAGTTTTAAAGCATTAAATGACATGGTACCTCTTTCAAAGAGTGCAGTGTATAAAGTCAGAACATCTGCTATCTCACCTACTGCCTGTCACCAAGGTAGTACCCCAAGGCTCAATCCTAGGCCCCATTTACATCAACAACATAGCTCAAGCAGTAGGAAGCTCTCTCATCCATTTATATGTAGATGATACAGTCTTATACTCAGCTTGCACCTCCCAGGATTTTGTCTTAAATGCTCTACAACAAGCTTTCTTTACCCTTAACCTTGTTCTGAACACCTCCAAAACAAAGGACATGTGGTTTGGTTAGAAGAATGCCCCTCTCCCCACAGGTGTGATTACTACCTCTGAGGGTTTAAAGCTTGAGGTAGTCACCTCATACAAGTACTGGCTAGACAGTACACTGTCCTTCTCTCAGCACATATCAAAACTGCAGGCTAAGGTTACATTTAGACTTGGTTTCCTCTATCGTAATTGGTCCTCTTTCACCCCAGCTGCCAAACTAACCCTGATTCAGATGACCATCCAACCCATGCTAGATCACGGAGACGTAATTTATAGATTGGCAGGTAAGGGTGCTCTCGAGGGGCTAGATGTTCTTTACCATTCGGCCATCAGACTTGCCACCAATGCTCCTTCTAGGACACATCACTGCACTCTATACTCCTCTGTGAACTGGTCATCTCTGTATACCCGTCACAAGACCCACTGGTTGATGCTTATTTATGAAACCCTCTTAGGCCTCACTCCCCACTATCTGAGATGTCTACTGCAGCCCTCATCCTCCACATACTACACCCATTCTGCCAGTCACATTCTGTTAAAGGTCCCCAAAGCACATATATCCCTGGGTCGCTCGTCTTTTCAGTTCGCTGCAGTTATCGACTGGAACGAGCTGCAACAAACACTCAAACTGGACAGTTTTATCTCAGAATCTTCATTCAAAGACCCATCTCCATCATGGACACTCTTACTGACAGTTGTGGCTGCTTTGCGTGATGTACCGTTATCTCTACCTTCTTTCCCTTTGTGCTGTTGTCTGTGTCCAATAATGTTTTTACCATGTTTTGTGTTGCTACCATGTTGTTGTCATGTTGTGCTGCTGCCATGTTGTGTCACTACCATGCTGTGTTGTCATGTTGTGTTGCTACCATGCTGTGTTGTCACGTGTTGAAGCCATGCTGTGTTGTTCTCTTAGGTCTCTCTTTATGTGGTGTTGTACTTGGTATTTGGTATTTTATTAGGATCCCCATTAGCTGTGAAAAGCAGCAGCTACTCTTCCTGGTGTCCACACAGAACACAGAAAACAGAACACAAAACATGAAACATAATACAGAACATTATTAGACAAGAACAGCTCAAGTTTGTCTCTTGTCGTGATGTAAGTTTTGAACAATATTTTTAATTTTATTTTTAATCCCAGGATATGAACACGCAGGGAGGCCTTTTGCCATTTTGGTAGGCCGTCAATGTAAATTCGAACTTGATCTTATAACTCTCCATATACCCCTCAACATGCCCCTCCATATACCACTATAATATACACCTCAACATGCCCCTCCATATAGACCTATAATATACCCCTCCATATACCCCTCAACATGCCCCTCCATATACCCCTCCATATACCCCTCAACATGCCCCTCCATATACCACTATAATATACACCTCAACATGCCTCTCCATATAGACCTATAATATACCCCTCCATATACCCCTCAACATGCCCCTCCATATACCCCTCCATATACCCCTCAACATGCCCCTCCATATACCCCTCCATATACCCCTCAACATGCCCCTCCATATAGATCTATAATATACCCCTCCATATACCCCTCAACATGCCCCTCCATATACCCCTCCATATACCCCTCAACATGCCCCTCCATATACCCCTCCATATACCCCTCAACATACCCCTCCATATACCCCTCCATATACCCCTCCATATACCCTTCATATACCCTTCAATATACCCCTCCATATATCCTTCATATACCCCTCCATATACCCCTCCATATACCCCTCCATATACCCTCCATATACCCCTCCATATACCCCTCCATATACCCCTCCATATACCCTCCATATACCCCTCCATATACCCCTCCATATACCCTTCAATATATATCCCCTCCATCCATATACCCTTCCATATACCTCTCCATATACCCTTCAATATACGCCTCCATATACCCTTCAATATATACCCCTCCATATACCCTTCAATATATATCCCCCTCCATATACCCTTCAATATATACCCTCCATATACCCCTCCCCCTCCATATACCCTTCCATATACCCCTCCATATACCCTTCAATATATACCCCTCCATATACCCTTCAATATATATACCCCTCCATATACCCTTCAATATATATCCCCCTCCATATACCCTTCAATATACCCCTCCATATACCCTTCAATATATACCCCTCCATATACCCCTCCATATACCCTTCAATATATACCCCTCCATATACCCTTCAATATACCCCTCCATATACCCCTCCATGTACCCCCCCACCCCACGAACACAAAAAAAAAGTGTTGGCCTCAACACTTTGGAAAGGTCTCTCTCTTACGGTGCATGGGAGGTGTGTGTGTGTGTGTTTGATTACATGTATAAACACATGTTAGTGCCCACAATCCTGCTATGTGTGTGTCTGTCTGTTCAGTATGATGAGTCTCTCTGTACAGGAAACCTGTTGACTAAGGGACTGATTTAAGACCTGGACCTGCCTCTGTCCTCGGGCTACACACACACACACACACACACACACACACACACACACACACACACACACACACACACACACACACACACACACACACACACACACACACACACACACACACACAGACACAGACACAGACAGACACACACACAGACACACAGACAC
Source organism: Oncorhynchus gorbuscha (assembly GCF_021184085.1). Taxonomy (NCBI): domain Eukaryota; kingdom Metazoa; phylum Chordata; class Actinopteri; order Salmoniformes; family Salmonidae; genus Oncorhynchus; species Oncorhynchus gorbuscha. Next base: position 403,170 of record NW_025745749.1, on the reverse strand, counting down.
AGACAGACACACACAGACAGACAGACAGACAGACAGACAGACAGACAGACAGACAGACAGACAGACAGACAGACAGACAGACAGACAGACAGACAGACAGACAGACAGACAGACAGACAGACAGACAGACAGACAGACAGACAGACAGACAGACAGACAGACAGACAGACAGACAGACAGACAGACAGACAGACAGACAGACAGACAGACAGACAGACACCTCTAATGCATGTTGAGAGGTTTGATGGGGAAACAGGAACACAGTGTAGAAACAGAAGCCATAAAATGCCACATCAAGAAGACGTGGCCCTGCCACAGAGGAGAACAACATTATGAAGATAGCTGATGTTCTCCCTTCTCTGTCTGGTCCGTCAACCGATGTGAGTGTTGTGATTTTTCTATGGGGGTTGAGCTGTGTGTTAAGCATGCAGACAGATGGCGTAATCATTACGTTGTCCATACATTATATTACACGTGGTGGAGTTCAGGGGTCATATTCCTAAAGACTTTTAGAGTGCTGATCTAGGATCAGGTCCCCTCTGTCTATATAACCTTTAATATTCTGATTTAAACTGATCCTAGATTAGCACTTCTACTCTGAGACTTAGTCGTCTCTGTTCCCTAACCACAGGAAGTGGTCCTCGGTGTTTCTGCTGGTGACAGCTGCTGCCTGTAGAACAATGGGAAAAGGGTTTGCTGAGACTTTTACTCAGGCTACACTGACAAGTAACCACTACAACCACCTCTCCTCCCATTTTCCCTCCTCTCTCACTTCCTCTCTCACTTCCTTTCCCAGTGTTCCCTCCCCCCTCTCCCTCACTCTGCTTAATCACGAGCAGTTATTGTTGAGGAGAGAGCTAGAGTCAGAAGGAAAGAGAGCGAGAGAGAGCCCAGTTTGCACATAACGTTCTGAGAACCATATGTTTCTAAGAGCTTGGTGAGAGCGTTGGTTATCCTATGGTTATTTTGCAGACAACCTACCCACAACTGTTTTGAGAATGGTGTAGGATAATTGCTTGGCTTTTCTCAGCACATTTAAGGAACTTGACAAAAATATATATATATATATTTTCTTGGTATTTCATTACTTTAACAGAACGTTTCCTAAAAGTTCAAATATGGCTACATTTAATTTAATTTTCGGTAATGTTCTATGAACGTTCTCCAACTGACTTTGGGAACGTTCTATGAACGTTCTCCAACTGACTTTGGGAATGTTCTCAGATATTTCAGAGAACGTTAAGAAGCAACGTTGTTCTGTGGAAATGTTTCAGCATAACGTTTCCTACAGGTTACCGATATCACATAGATTATCAAGCATTTCACACATGTTATCCAGACACTGACTGGTAGCACTTGGTGACCTATAGCAACTTCCCACAAGAATAGGCATTACGTGAGCCAGGTGAACCTTTAGTCATATTAATTCAACAGCATTTGACATGAGATGCTCTTCACAGGAATATAAACAGCGTCACCTCACCCATTGGCATTCCCGTCTCTTCTGTAGATGTTATAACCATGTATTGCTACCACTATCATCAAAGGCATTATTTAAATGAGTTTCAGAGATAGCCAGTATATGAATGTTATGTGTTGCCATCAAGTTATCGATTTCCTGAACCTTGTTTCTTAGGCTACATATGTTAATATGGGCAATTGTTTTGTGCTTTTACAGGTTGCTTGATTGTTTTATTTCTTTAAAGAGAGGCTCATCAGAAGTAGACATGATAGTGATATTTATGATAGTGATATTTATGGCAAGCTGTCTCAGTGCTAACAGTATAGGCTGAACTACTTAGAGTGGTCGTCGTACTAGGGCAAGCTGTCTCAGTGCTAACAGTATAGGCTGAACTACTTAGAGTGGTCGTCGTACTAGGGCAAGCTGTCTCAGTGCTAACAGTATAGGCTGAACTACTTAGAGTGGTCGTCGTACTAGGGCAAGCTGTCTCAGTGCTAACAGTATAGGCTGAACTACTTAGAGTGGTCGTCGTACTAGGGCAAGCTGTCTCAGTGCTAACAGTATAGGCTGAACTACTTAGAGTGGTCGTCGTACTAGGGCAAGCTGTCTCAGTGCTAACAGTATAGGCTGAACTACTTAGTGGTCGGCGTACTAGGGCAAGCTGTCTCAGTGCTAATAGTATAGGCTGAACTACTTAGAGTGGTCGTCGTACTAGGGCAAGCTGTCTCAGTGCTAATAGTATAGGCTGAACTACTTAGAGTGGTCGTCGTACTAGGGCAAGCTGTCTCAGTGCTAATAGTATAGGCTGAACTACTTAGGCTGTCTCAGTGCTAATAGTATAGGCTGAACTACTTAGAGTGGTCGTCGTACTAGGGCAAGCTGTCTCAGTGCTAATAGTATAGGCTGAACTACTTAGAGTGGTCGTCGTACTAGGGCAAGCTGTCTCAGTGCTAACAGTATAACTCTGGTTCATAGGCACATGATTACTGCTGACAATACGGGTATAGGCTCTGAGTTTGATAGGCTCTGAGTTTGATAGGCTATGATGTTGATAGGCTATGATGTTGATAGGCTATGATGTTGATAGACTATGATGTTGATAGACTATGATGTTGATAGACTATGATGTTGATAGACTATGATGTTGATAGGCTATGATGTTGATAGACTATGATGTTGACGGGATATGATGTTGATAGGCTATGATGTTGATAGACTATGATGTTGATAGACTATGATGTTGATAGACTATGATGTTGATAGACTATGATGTTGATAGACTATGATGTTGATAGGCTATGATGTTGATAGACTATGATGTTGATAGACTATGATGTTGATAGACTATGATGTTGACGGGATATGATGTTGATAGACTATGATGTTGACGGGATATGATGTTGATAGACTATGATGTTGATAGACTATGATGTTGACGGGATATGATGTTGATAGACTATGATGTTGATAGACTATGATGTTGATAGATTATGATGTTGATAGACTATGATGTTGATGGGATATGATGTTGATAGACTATGATGTTGATAGACTATGATGTTGACGGGATATGATGTTGATAGACTATGATGTTGATAGACTATGATGTTGATAGGCTATGATGTTGATGGGATATGATATTGATAGACTGATGTTGACAAGCTATAATGTTTCACTCCTATCTGTCACAGCAATACTGCAGCCTGCCCATACTGTCTAGGCTACCGGTCTATTTACTTTCAAGGGCTATTGGCTATTGAATGAGCCATGGATAAATGGTAGCACTGTTGGCTATTGAATGAGCCATGGATAAATGGTAGTGTGATACGTGTTGTGTAGCAGAAATACAGCAGTCTTGTCATAAAATATTATTATGATTTAGTCCAATACTATAAAAGTCAAAGAAACATGCTGCTATGCAATCTCCAATGGTAAATATATATGCTTTATCATTAGCCTACATTTCAATGTTTTAATTAACGTACCAAGATTATAATTCCCATGGATCAGACACCTACATTTCCCCCAAAATAACAATGTTCGCTTGAAATATAATTCTTCAACCACTAGAAGTTGTGCGTACGCATGGTCTGAGATTTGCGTGGAGATATGCACAATTCTCTCAAGTTCAACCTTTCCAGGAAAAGAGGAGCATGAGAGATGAAGTCTTTGTGTTAATGCACCTTTGATAAATGAGGCTTGTCCTAAACTTGTCCTAAACAACGTAAAGTGAAGAGGGGATGAGACCACAAGATGTACTGTGTTGTTGTAGAGCAAGGGGTTGAGCTGCTGGTTTACTGTGTTGTTGTATTGCTGGGGGTTGAGCTGCTGGTTTACTGTGTTGTTGTATTGCTGGAGGTTGAGCTGCTGGTTTACTGTGCTGTTGTATTGCTGGAGGTTGAGCTGCTGGTTTACTGTGTTGTTGTAGAGCTGGGGGTTGAGCTGCTGGTTTACTGTGTTGTTGTATTGCTGGAGGTTGAGCTGCTGGTTTACTGTGCTGTTGTATTGCTAGGGGTTGAGCTGCTGGTTTACTGTGTTGTTGTAGTGCTGGGGGTTGAGCTGCTGGTTTACTGTGTTGTTGTAGAGCTGGGGGGTTGCAGGGAGGCATTTAGAACAGACAAACTAGAGTTTTGCTGTGACTGTATGGCATCCATATTAACACCAGTCCTTAAGTGGATTTTACTGGTCGAGAGCTTCAAGAGGGTACAACAACGCTTATTCCCGCTCAGGAAAAAAGATTTTGAATGAGTCTACAGTTCTACAGCTGCACCATCGAGAGCATCACTACAGAGGGTAGTGCAAACGGCCCAGTACATCACAGGGGCCATCACAGGACCTCTATACCAGGTGGTGTCAGAGGAAGTCCCTACAAATTGTCAAAGACTCCAGCCACCCAAGTCATAGACTGTTCAAAGACAGACTCCAGCCACCCAAGTCATAGACTGTTCTCTCTGCTACCGCACGGCACTACAGACAAAGACTCCAGCCACCCTAGTCATAGACTGTTCTCTCTGCTACCGCACGGCACTACAGACAAAGACTCCAGCCACCCTAGTCATAGACTGTTCTCTCTGCTACCGCACGGCACTACAGACAAAGACTCCAGCCACCCTAGTCATAGACTGTTCTCTCTGCTACCACACAGCACTACAGACAAAGACTCCAGCCACCCTAGTCATAGACTGTTCCCTCTACTACCGCACGGCACTACAGACAAAGACTCCAGCCACCCCAGTCATAGACTGTTCCCTCTACTACCGCACGGCACTACAGACAAAGACTCCAGCCACCCCAGTCATAGACCGTTCTACAATGAAATAATCCTGCACAACAACCAGGCGGGCCGGCTGTCTAATAAAGACAAACTAATTAACATAAACAGGTGCTACCACTAAACATACAAGGAGGGGGAGGAAAGACAATCAGTGGCAGCTAATAGGCCGGTGACAACGACCGCCGAGCGCCACCCGCCCGGGAAGGGGAAACACCCTCGGTCGGACTCGTGACAGCTACACTTATTCTGATATAGTATGACTCTATTGTTAGCAGTGGAAGTTAGATTGTCATTTATTGTCCAATAAATACCCCTAAGTGCACAATTCAATCCACAGCATTACATATCAGCTTTATAACGCGATTGACAATTAAAGGCAATGTTCCCATAGTCACAAAGACTGTGTTCATTGTAAAAGCTGCATATGTCGTGGCTCAATTGGAAATTACCTTTAAATGTTAACCGCACTGCAATGAAGGTATTCTGCCCTACGGATTGAATTGAGCCCTAAGAAACGTCAACGATTTGTCTGAAACAGCATGGAAAACGTTACTTTATTCTTGGCGTCAAATACACTTTGACAGACGATGTGTCATGACATTCAACACTCCAGATTTGCGAATGACTCTTCAGTCCTTACAGTTTGTTTTGACAACCTGTTCCTTAATAAGTTAACTTTTTAACAACAACTCTTTTGACTTCATCAACCGAATGACATCATTTCAGGAACAGCAGAGACAAACTTGACGGCCAGTTGGTTACCTTAGGTGTGTGTGTGTGTGTTTGTGCTAGCGCATATGCTGTCATGGGAGAGTCGGGGCCGGCTCTAGCCTTTACGGGGCCCTAAGGAAGATTTGGTTTGGGGGGCCCCCCACCTCCCGGCAAAACATTTTAATTTTAAAATCCTCTTGACGATGGACAGTGAAATGAAAGTTCATTTCCAGCAATTCTACACATCTTGTAATGGCTAATGCCTTGTTAAAGGTCCATTTTTATCTCAATATCAAATCATTTCTGGGTAACCATTAAGTACCTTACTGTGATTGTTTTCAGTTAAAATGGTCAACACTTAACAAAATTAGCTTCTTAGCAAAGAGCAATTTCTGCTAGGAGTCTCTGGGAGTGGCCTAAATTGGGAGGGGCAAACTGAAAATGAGCTGTTATTGGCAGAGGGTTATGGAACTCTTTCTTATTGGTGAAGTCCAACGGTTAGGCCAAATCTCCATCCCACCAAAAACTGGCTGAAATTTCAGAAGGTCTATTTAAACAGCTCTTACATTAAAATCACATTTATTTTCACAGTATTACTCCAACCTCATAGTGGACCACATAAAACACAGGAAAATCACGTTTGTTTTTCTGCACTAGGCCTTTTAATATGACGTCTGAGTGAGAATGACTAACACAAATCAATGGGTGACCCCTGGAGGTCAAGGCCCCTGGGCACGTACCAAGAATGCCCGCTCAGTAGTCAGCCATGATTACTACAAGTTTAGAAAGCCGGCTAGACTAACTACCGATCTAAAAAGTGTTAGCTGACATGTCTCTTTGAGGGACTGTCAGTGACATGACAAGAGAAACTGCTGATACACAACCACTTGTTTAAACGTCTCGTGTTGTATTCTACTATTCTTACTGAGACCCCGACCCCGACCGCATATTATAATGTTTTGGATGGAGGGCCCCCTAGCGGCCGTTTATGTCCTTTATTCCTGGAACCGGCCTTGAGGTGACTGAATCCAGTCAACCATTCTCTCCTCTCTCACCCCACATCTGTCAGCCTCACCTCGTAACGACCAGGTTATGGTCTCCTAATTGACAGCATAAATATTAACCTGTCAGGCAGCGTCGGCTCGCGACACGTCCTGGCAGGAGGGACTGACTGGTCGAGGAGACGGAACGGAGTGTAGGGAAAAGAACATTCCTTTCTCTCCCTCAATCAGCCCGTCAGTCCAGTCGTTGGGGGAAAAGTGAACTCACTGGAAAGCTAACTTGATGTGATGATCTATCCGTCTGTCTATTCATTTCTCATTCTCTCTCTCACTCTCTGTCGTCCTAGTTTTTCTCTAGCAGTTTAAGCTCAATCACAACTAGAGGTTTCCCAGTTTGAGATCTATTTTTAGTATGTGTTTTGCCCTCTCCAACAGCTAAATAATATAAAGCAGCAAACAGAGGAGATTGGATTTATGTCTCTCACTGAGAAACTGAAGCAGCTCTCTCTCTTGGTCTTTGACAAAGAATCAACTGCAGGGAAAGCAAACTCCTCCACTCACTCCTTCTCGCCTCTATTTCTCCACTTTTCTCCTGGTCTCCTCTACTCATCCAGTCAAACTCCTCTCTTTCTCCATTCCTCTCTGCTTTGCTGAACTTTCAGCTGCTCTTTGTTTTGTGAATGACTGTTGAAAACAGAGGGCATTCTCTGCCTGCCTGCCTCTCAGGAGCCCTTTCTCTAGCTCTGTTATGAGAAGACAGAGAGAGGTTATCCTTTCTCTACCTCTGTTATGAGAAGACAGAGAGAGGTTATCCTTTCTCCCACTCTGTTATGAGAGGACAGAGAGAGGTTATCCTTTCTCTACCTCTGTTATGAGAAGACAGGGAGAGGTTATCCTTTCTCCCACTCTGTTATGAGAAGACAGAGAGAGGTTATCCTTTCTCTAGCTCTGTTATGAGAAGACAGAGAGAGGTTATCCTTTCTCTACCTCTGTTATGAGAAGACAGAGAGAGGTTATCCTTTCTCTAGCTCTGTTATGAGAAGACAGAGAGAGGTTATCCTTTCTCTACCTCTGTTATGAGAAGACAGAGAGAGGTTATCCTTTCTCTAGCTCTGTTATGAGAAGACAGAGAGAGGTTATCCTTTCTCTACCTCTGTTATGAGAAGACAGAGAGAGGTTATCCTTTCTCCCACTCTGTTATGAGAAGACAGAGAGAGTTATCCTTTCTCTAGCTCTGTTATGAGAAGACAGAGAGAGGTTATCCTTTCTCCCACTCTGTTATGAGAAGACAGAGAGAGGTTATCCTTTCTCTAGCTCTGTTATGAGAAGACAGAGAGAGGTTATCCTTTCTCTACCTCTGTTATGAGAAGACAGAGAGAGGTTATCCTTTCTCCCACTCTGTTATGAGAGGACAGAGAGAGGTTATCCTTTCTCTAGCTCTGTTATGAGAAGACAGAGAGAGGTTATCCTTTCTCTAGCTCTGTTATGAGAAGACAGAGAGAGTTATCCTTTCTCTACCTCTGTTATGAGAAGACAGAGAGGTTATCCTTTCTCTACCTCTGTTATGAGAAGACAGAGAGAGGTTATCCTTTCTCTACCTCTGTTATGAGAAGACAGAGAGAGGTTATCCTTTCTCTAGCTCTGTTATGAGAAGACAGAGAGAGGTTATCCTTTCTCCCACCTCTGTTATGAGAAGACAGAGAGAGGTTATCCTTTCTCTAGCTCTGTTATGAGAAGACAGAGAGAGGTTATCCTTTCTCCCACTCTGTTATGAGAAGACAGAGAGAGGTTATCCTTTCTCCCACTCTGTTATGAGAAGACAGAGAGAGGTTATCCTTTCTCTACCTCTGTTATGAGAAGACAGACAGAGGTTATCCTTTCTCTACCTCTGTTATGAGAGGACAGAGAGAGGTTATCCTTTCTCTACCTCTGTTATGAGAATACAGAGAGAGGTTATCATTTCTCTAGCTCTGTTATGAGAGGACAGAGAGAGGTTATCCTTTCTCCCACTCTGTTATGAGAGGACAGAGAGAGGTTATCCTTTCTCTAGCTCTGTTATGAGAAGACAGAGAGAGGTTATCCTTTCTCCCACTCTGTTATGAGAATACAGAGAGAGGTTATCATTTCTCTAGCTCTGTTATGAGAGGACAGAGAGAGGTTATCCTTTCTCTAGCTCTGTTATGAGAGGACAGAGAGAGGTTATCCTTTCTCTACCTCTGTTATGATAAAACAAAGAGAGGTTATCCTTTCTCTAGCTCTGTTATGAGAAAACAAAGAGAGGTTATCCCCGTGCCTTAATCATTTCTACAAATCAAATCAGAATGTGGTTTGAGGAGTTTGACTTGTAAATCCATCAGCGTTGGGCTTTGAGAGGTGATAATAGTTGATGAGGTGGTTTTACAGTAATAACGGGACTAAATAAACTGAGATGAGAAGACTGTGATACACTCAAATAAAGGCTTGGCTGTTTGATGAAAGGAAGAGGAAACGGTTAGCGTTAGGATCCGTAGAAGAGGACATTTTTATTCTTCTATTAGGGTTATGCACTATACAGGTTACATTAGTCCTTACAGTTGAAGTTGGAAGGTTACATACACTTAGGTTGGAGTCATTAAAACTCGTTTTCAACCACACATTTCTTGTTAACAAACTACAGTTTTGGCAGGTCGTTTAGGACATCTACTTTGTGCATGACGCAAGTAATTTTTCCAACAATTGTTTACAGACAGATTATTTCACTTATAATTCACTGTATCACAATTCCAGTGGGTCAGAAGTTAACATACACTTAATATACACTAAGTTGACTGTGACTTTAAACAGCTTGGAAAATTCCAGAAAATTATGTCATGGCTTCTGATAGGCTTATTGACAGAATTTGAGTCAGTAGGAGGTGTACCTGTGGATGTATTCCAAGGCCTACCTTCAAACTCAGTGCATCTTTGCTTCACATCATGGGAAAATCAAAAGAAATCAGCCAAGACCTCAGGAAAAAAATTGTAGACCTCCATAAGTCTGGTTCATCTTTGGGAGCAATTTCCAAATGCCTGATCGTACTACGTTCATCTGTACAAACAATAGTGGTCGTATGGTCAGTAGTGGTGGTCAGTAGTTGTGGTCCAGTAGTGTGGCTCATTCAGTTAGCTGGAGCCTTGACCTGATGCTGGGAAGGAGGCTCATTCAGTCAGCTGGAGCCTTGACCTGATGCTGGGGAGGAGGCTCATTCAGTCAGCTGGAACCTTGACCTGATGCTGGGAAGGAGGTTCATTCAGTCAGCTGGAGCCTTGACCTGATGCTGGGAAGGAGGCTCATTCAGTCAGCTGGAGCCTTGACCTGATGCTGGGAAGGAGGTTCAGTCAGCTGGAGCCTTGACCTGATGCTGGGAAGGAGGTTCAGTCACTGGAGCCTTGACCTGATGCTGGGAAGGAGGTTCAGTCAGTCAGCTGGAGCCTTGACCTGATGCTGGGAAGGAGGGTCATTCAGTCAGCTGGAGCCTTGACCTGATGCTGGGAAGGAGGCTCATTCAGTCAGCTGGAGCCTTGACCTGATGCTGGGAAGGAGGTTCAGTCAGCTGGAGCCTTGACCTGATGCTGGGAAGGAGGTTCAGTCAGCTGGAGCCTTGACCTTCATTTCCTTGTATCCCTGTTGATTCTTTATCTCGAAGACATTTATTTTAACCCCATTTATTAAGGTGTCATGAGAAGCAATGTTCACTTTTGAGTACAAGGGTGTGTTCTCTTGATTTATTTTGATGTTGTAACATATGTGATCCTAGTTTAGCCACATGTCTGCACTTTAATTACATATGTGGTATTTTATTGTTTTTCAGTGTTTTGTCATGTGGTTGAACTGTAATATTTTCATTCCAACTCCTTTTTCAATGAATGCATTCTACATTCTACATTCTACATTCTGCATTGTGTAGTTTGGTTTCATGGCCTCGTCAAAGGAGATAACTGGGGAATTATCTGTGTCCTTTTCATGTTTGAACAGGTAGATAGTTTTTGTAGTGTGTTGTATGTTTAAGCAAAATTAAATCTATTTTTGAGAGTAAAGGTTATTCCAATATTTTATTCACATATTACCAACAGCTTAATAGTAAGGTTTGTGGCATAAGCCCAATATATGTGATCTGTGTATAATGCCTCTGCACTAGATGGAGTGGTATGTGCTCCTTGTTATGGAAAAGTTGATGTGTTTCAGATTGGACAGAGGGGCCACAAAGGGTCAAGCGTTTCACTGCTGATTGGTTAGTTCATTTCAGCTTCATCTTCTCTGGTCCTTAGACGTTAAAGTGGAGAGGTTTTAGATGTTAAAGTGGAGAGGTTTTAGATGTTAAAGTGGAGAGGTTTTAGATGTTAAAGTGGAGAGGTTTTAGATGTTAAAGTGGAGAGGTTTTAGATGTTAAAGTGGAGAGGTTTTAGATGTTAAAGTGCAGAGGGTGAGTGACCGTCACAACCATAACAGTTTGACTCCTACATGCATACTGGGGAGCTAAGATCACTATGTATACCATGGAATAACAATAATTGGCAATTAACAAGCAAATTGGCAATTTTGAGTTTTCAATATTGGTCAGGTATATCAGGAGATCATCTGCAAATAAGATTAGTTTACCAATACTGATACCTGTTACGTTTGGGTCCTGTCTAATTTTTTCTGCAAGCGGTTCAATTACCAGGTCAAACAGGGGGGGGGGGGGGGGGGCTTGTACCCCTTTCTAAATACATTTCATAAGATAATGTATATTTTTTGCTTTGGGACATTTACAGTGCATTTGGAAAGTAATTCAGACCCTTGACTTTTCCCCCCAAAAAAATTATGGTACAGCCTTATTCTAATGTAGATTAAATGAATCATCCTTGAGATGTTTCTACAACTTGATTGGAGTCCACCTGTGGTAAATTCAATTGATTGGACATGATTTGGAAATACACACACCTGTCTATATACGGTGCCACAGTTGACAGGGCAAGTCAGAACAAAACGAAGCCATGATGCCGAAGGAATTCTCTGTAGAGCTCCGAGACAGGATTATGTCGAGGCACTGACCTGGGGAAGGGTACCAAACAAAAAAGTTCTGCAGCACTGAAGGTCCCCAAGAACACAATGGCCCCCAAATGATTTATTGGAAGTTTGGAACCACCAAGACTCTTCCTAAAGCTGGCTGCCCGAGCAAACTGAGCATTCGGGGGAGAAGGGCCTTGGTCAGGGAGGCCAACAACCTCTCCCTCAACGTGATCAAGACAAAGGAGATGATTGCAGACTACAGGAAATGGAGGACCGAGCACGCCCCCATTCTCATCGACGGGGCTGTAGTGGAGCAGGTTGAGAGCTTTGGCGTCCACATCACCAACAAACTAACATGGTCCAAGCACACCAAGACTGTCATGGAGAGGGCACGAGAAAACATATTCCCCCTCAGGAGACGGAACATTTTTGACATGGGTCCTCAGATCCTCAAAAGGTTATACAGCTGCACCATCGAGAGCATAATGACGGGTTGCATCACTGCCTGGCATGGCAACTGCTCGGCCCCCAACCGCAAGCCACTACAGAGGGTAGTTCGTATTGGCCCCGTGCATCACCATGGCCAAGATTCCTGCCATCCAGGACCTCTATACCAGGCTGTGTCAAAGGAAGGACCTAAAAATGGTCAACGACTCCAGCTACCCAAGTCATAGACTGTTCTCTCAGCTACCGCACGGCAAACGGTACCGGAGCACCAAGTCAGGGTCCAAGAGGTGTCTAAACAGCTTCTACCCCCAGGCCATAAGAATCCTGAACATCTAATCAAATATCTACCCAGACTATTAGCATTGCACCCCCCCTTCTACGCTGCTGCTACTCTCTGTTATTATTATTATGCATAGTGACTTTAATAACTCTACCTACATGTACATATTACCTAAGTTACCTCGACTAACCAGTGCCCCCTGCACATTGACTCTGTACCCTTGACTCAATAGCCTTGCTATTGTTATTTTACTGCTGCTGTAATTATTTGTTACTTACATTTTTTACCTGTTTAGATATTTTCTTAAAACTGCATTGTTGGTAAAGGGCTTGTAAGTAGGCATTTCACTGTAAGGTTGTATTCGGTGCATGTGACAAATACAATTGTATTTTATTTGACAAGAGTGGTGGCGTTGTTGGTCCATGTCAAGTCCTCAGTGATGTGGATGCTGAGGAACTTAACTGCTGACTCTCTACTACAGTCAAGTTGATTCGGGAATGTTTCCTCCTCTGCTTTCTGAAGTCAACAATCAATTCCTTTGTTTTGGCTGAGTAGGTGTCCTGCAAATCCACTCAGTTGTGGGTGAACAGAGAGTACAGCAGAGGACTGAGGACACATCCCTGGGGGGCCCCTGTGTTAAGAATCAGTGTGGAGGAGGTGCAGTTTCCAATGCTCGCAGCCTGTGTTCTGCCCGTCAGGAAGTCCTGTATCCAGTTGCAGAGGACTCTGAGCTTGGTGTCCAGACCCAGGGCTCTGAGCTTGGTGTCCAGACCCGGGGCTCTGAGCTTGGTGTCCAGACCCAGGGCTCTGAGCTTGGTGTCCAGACCCGGGGCTCTGAGCTTGGTGTCCAGACCCGGGGCTCTGAGCTTGGTGTCCAGACCCAGGGCTCTGAGCTTGGTGTCCAGACCCAGGGCTCTGAGCGTGGTGTTGAGCTTGAAGGGACCAATAGTGTTGAATGTCAAACTGTAGTCAATGAACAGCATTCTCACATAGGTGTTCCTCTTGTCCAGATGTGTATAGGGCCGTGTGAATCGTGATGGAAATGGATGTGACTGTAATGGGCTGAAAAAGCATATGAATGCTCCCATGGGACAGAGCTCTCGGACCCAGGTGCTGTCGCTGGTCCTCACTAGTCACTCATTCTCCCTCTCTGAATGCTAACTGGATTTTACCATTCTGAGGTATTCCTCACAGCTACAGGCAACTGAGCAAGAACAAATATGAAAAGCATTTTTTCATAGAGAAAATGGAAATAAGGAAGTTTTGGCTGGGATTCAATCTGATTGCGCTTTGTAGCACGTTTGACATTTTTAACATTGCTTAAGCTGACCGCCTTGGAGCAATTTTCTCCTATATTTGCTATGCCTGCATACAATAAAATATATAGAAGAGAGCTGAAGAGCTGTAGAATACAGTGGACTGTTGTTGTTGTGCCCTTATGAAGACGTAGTCTCCTAGATCTTGAAGCAATTTAAGCCTGTAGACTACGGTACAAGGTCTGGGAAGAATGTCAGCTCCCCAACAAATAACAAGTTTGGGTAGGCGGGTCTGAAAATGCTTGAGGGAATTGTACTCATGTTGAGCTAAGGTAGCAAGGGGATACAGCAGTGATGTTACCAGTGACGCGCTTCCTATTTCTGACTCATCCCCACACCTGAACTTGTATAGACTGTAGCATTCAAAGATTGAGGAAGGAATCTGTCTGGCTGGAAAGACTCGTCAAGACGTGTTGCATTTCCCTTTATAAGGAAGCTGTCTGGCTGGAAAGACTCGTCCCTTTAGCTTACACGGAAGTCAGTTTAGAGCCTGTTAACAAGCCTCTATCAGCCAATGAAAACGTAGCAGGCACACATATGTAATTAGGTGATGTAATAGCGTTTGCATCCACTGGGTGATAGTACAATACACACCAAGGGAGCAGCAAGCTTTTATTCTTTGTTTTTGTTTTGTATGTCTCTCCCTTTTTCGATCTTGTTTCTTCGTTGCAACTCCCCAACGGGCTCGAGAGGAGAAGAACCTCCGAAACATGACCCGCCATACCATGCTTCTTCACACCCGACCGCCTAACCCGGAAGCCAGCCGCACCAATGCGTCGGAGGAAACATTGCTCAACTGACGACCGAGTTCAGCCTGCAGGCGCCTGACCTGCCACAAGGAGTCGCTAGAGCACGATGAGCCAAGTAAAGCCCCCCGGTCAAACCCTCCCCTAACCCGGACGACGCTGGGCCAATTGTGCGCCACCCTATGACTCCCGGGTCACGGCCGCTTGTGATACAGCCTGGGATCGAACCCGGGTCTGTAGTGACGCCTTAGACCGCTAAGCCACTTGGGAAGCCAGCCAGCTGAATCTTTTCCTGTCATTTCTGACATCCAGCCAACTTGATACAACATGGGTCAGCATCCCTGTAGAACGCTTTCGACCCCTTGTAGAGTCCATGCCCCGACGAATTCAGGCTGTTCTGAGGGCAAAATGATAGGGTGAAACTCAATATTATGTTCTTAATGGTTTGTACACTCAGTGTAGTATGAATTCATGGTACATCTCACAGTATGCTTTTAGAGAACTCCTTCAGATACATATTGCAAAGCCATTTAGAATATAATGTGGTCTGGTAATAAAGATGTTTTTTAATTTTTTTATTATGCATTTGCAGAAAGGTTTAGACCTAAATCACAGACAAAACCGTTAAGATCCCAGAACTACGTCATCATGGGCCAACTACATATTAATCAGTCTATGATGAGATGCCAACCCTTCTTCTGTTTATAACAGCTGGTCTAATTTATACAGTGTCAGAGACAGAACGCGATTCAGAAAAAGTCCCCCCCCCCCCCCTGAAGTCACACAAACACACACTACCACGCTACACACACATGTTCGGTCTGCAGATGAATGGAAGTGGGATCAAACGCTTCATAATTAGAAACATATAATTTACCAAACATTATGCCGTTAAAGATGGCAGCTCGGTTTCCACAAGCAAAACTAACTTCATGAGTGGCTAACCATGATTTGGGGTTCTGCTGCAGTTGTGTGTGTTTGTGTGTGTGTGTGAGTATATATGTGTGTGTGAGTGTGAGTGTGTGTGCGTGTGGTTGTGTCTGTGTACGTGTACGTGTACGTGTGTGTGTGTGTGTGTGTGTGTGTGTGTGTGTGTGTGTGTGTGTGTGTGTGTGTGTGTGTGTGTGTGTGTGTGTGTGTGTGTGTGTGTGTGTGTGTGTGTGTGTGTGTGTGTGTGTGTGTGTGTGTGTGTGTGTGTGTGTGTGTGTGTGTGTGTGTGTGTGTGTGTGTGTGTGGATCTAAAGCTGTAGTGGAGAAAATGGATGGTAGGTTTAGCATGAGGTCGGGTGGTTAGAGTAAGGATGGTAGGTTAAGTGTGAGGGGGGTGGTTAGAGCAAGGATGGTAGGTTTAGCATGGGGGGTTAGGTAAGGATGGTAGGTTTAGTGTGAGGGGGGGTGGTTATAGTAAGGATGGTAGGTTTAGTGTGAGGGGGTTAGAGTAAGGATGGTAGGTTTAGCATGGGGGGGTTAGAGTAAGGATGGTAGGTTTAGTGTGAGGGGGTGGTTAGAGTAAGGATGGTAGGTTTAGTGTGAGGGGGTTAGAGTAAGGATGGTAGGTTTAGTGTGAGGGGGGTTAGAGTAAGGATGGTAGGTTTAGTGTGAGAGGGGTTAGAGTAAGGATGGTAGGTTTAGTGTGAGGGGGTTAGAGTAAGGATGGTAGGTTAAGTGTGGGGGGGTGGTTAGAGTAAGGATGGTAGGTTTAGTGTGAGGGGGGTTAGAGTAAGGATGGTAGGTTTAGTGTGAGGAGGGGGTTAGAGTAAGGATGGTAGGTTTAGTGTGAGGGGGGTTAGAGTAAGGATGGTAGGTTTAGCATGGGGGGGTTAGAGTAAGGATGGTAGGTTTAGTGTGAGGGGGTGGTTAGAGTAAGGATGGTAGGTTTAGTGTGAGGGGGGTTAGAGTAAGGATGGTAGGTTTAGTGTGAGGGGGTTAGAGTAAGGATGGTAGGTTTAGTGTGAGGGGGTTAGAGTAAGGATGGTAGGTTAAGTGTGGGGGTGGTGGTTAGAGCAAGGATGGTAGGTTAAGTGTGAGGGGGTGGTTAGAGTAAGGATGGTAGGTTAAGTGTGAGGGGGGTTAGAGTAAGGATGGTAGGTTAAGTGTGAGGGGGTGGTTAGAGTAAGGATGGTAGGTTTAGCATGGGGGGTTAGAGTAAGGATGGTAGGTTTAGTGTGAGGGGGTTAGAGTAAGGATGGTAGGTTTAGCATGGGGGGTTAGAGTAAGGATGGTAGGTTTAGTGTGAGGGGGTGGTTAGAGTAAGGATGGTAGGTTTAGTGTGAGGGGGGTTAGAGTAAGGATGGTAGGTTTAGTGTGAGGGGGGTTAGAGTAAGGATGGTAGGTTTAGTGTGAGGGGGGTTAGAGTAAGGATGGTAGGTTAAGTGTGGGGGGTTAGAGCAAGGATGGTAGGTTAAGTGTGAGGGGGGGTTAGAGTAAGGATGGTAGGTTTAGTGTGAGGGGGGTTAGCGTAAGGATGGTAGGTTTAGTGTGAGGGGGGTTAGAGTAAGGATGGTAGGTTAAGTTTGAGGGGGGTTAGAGTAAGGATGGTAGGTTTAGCATAGGGGGGTTAGAGTAAGGATGGTAGGTTTAGTGTGAGGGGGGTTAGAGTAAGGATGGTAGGTTTAGTGTGAGGGGCTATGGGGGGGTTAGAGTAAGGATGGTAGGTTTAGTGTGAGGGGGGTTAGAGTAAGGATGGTAGGTTTAGTGTGAGGGGGGTGGTTAGAGTAAGGATGGTAGGTTTAGTGTGAGGGGGTTAGAGTAAGGATGGTAGGTTTAGTGTGGGGGTTAGAGTAAGGATGGTAGGTTTAGTGTGAGGGGGGTTAGAGTAAGGATGGTAGGTTTAGTGTGAGGGGGTTAGAGTAAGGATGGTAGGTTTAGTGTGGGGGGGTTAGAGTAAGGATGGTAGGTTTAGCATGAGGGGGGTTAGAGTAAGGATGGTAGGTTTAGTGTGAGGGGCTATGGGGGGGGGTTAGAGTAAGGATGGTAGGTTTAGTGTGAGGGGCTATGAGGGGGGGTTAGAGTAAGGATGGTAGGTTTAGTGTGAGGGGGGTGGTTAGAGTAAGGATGGTAGGTTTAGTGTGAGGGGCTATGAGGGGGGTGGTTAGAGTAAGGATGGTAGGTTTAGTGTGAGGGGGGGTAGAGTAAGGATGGTAGGTTTAGCATGAGGGGGGGGTTAGAGTAAGTATGGTAGGTTTAGTGTGAGGGGCTATGAGGGGGGTGGTTAGAGTAAGGATGGTAGGTTTATTGTGAGGGGGGTAGAGTAAGGATGGTAGGTTTAGCATAGGGGGGTTAGAGTAAGGATGGTAGGTTTAGTGTGAGGGGGTTAGAGTAAGGATGGTAGGTTTAGTGTGAGGGGGGTTAGAGTAAGGATGGTAGGTTTAGCATGGGGGGTTAGAGTAAGGATGGTAGGTTTAGTGTGAGGGGGTTAGAGTAAGGATGGTAGGTTTAGCATAGGGGGGTTAGAGTAAGGATGGTAGGTTTAGTGTGAGGGGGGTTAGAGTAAGGATGGTAGGTTTAGTGTGAGGGGCTATGGGGGGGGTTAGAGTAAGGATGGTAGGTTTAGTGTGAGGGGGGGTTAGAGTAAGGATGGTAGGTTTAGTGTGAGGGGGTGGTTAGAGTAAGGATGGTAGGTTTAGTGTGAGGGGGTTAGAGTAAGGATGGTAGGTTTAGTGTGAGGGGGTTAGAGTAAGGATGGTAGGTTTAGTGTGAGGGGGGTTAGAGTAAGGATGGTAGGTTTAGTGTGAGGGGCTATGGGGGGGTTAGAGTAAGGATGGTAGGTTTAGTGTGGGGGGGTTTAGAGTAAGGATGGTAGGTTTAGCATGAGGGGGGTTAGAGTAAGGATGGTAGGTTTAGTGTGAGGGGCTATGGGGGGGGTTAGAGTAAGGATGGTAGGTTTAGTGTGAGGGGCTATGAGGGGGTGGTTAGAGTAAGGATGGTAGGTTTAGTGTGAGGGGGGTGGTTAGAGTAAGGATGGTAGGTTTAGTGTGAGGGGCTATGAGGGGGTGGTTAGAGTAAGGATGGTAGGTTTAGTGTGAGGGGGGTAGAGTAAGGATGGTAGGTTTAGCATGAGGGGGGGTTAGAGTAAGTATGGTAGGTTTAGTGTGAGGGGCTATGAGGGGGTGGTTAGAGTAAGGATGGTAGGTTTATTGTGAGGGGGGGGGGTAGAGTAAGGATGGTAGGTTTAGCATAGGGGGGTTAGAGTAAGGATGGTAGGTTTAGTGTGAGGGGGGTTAGAGTAAGGATGGTAGGTTTAGTGTGAGGGGGGTTAGAGTAAGGATGGTAGGTTTAGCATGGGGGTTAGAGTAAGGATGGTAGGTTTAGTGTGAGGGGGTTAGAGTAAGGATGGTAGGGTTAGCATGGGGGGTTAGAGTAAGGATGGTAGGTTTAGTGTGAGGGGGTTAGAGTAAGGATGGTAGGTTTAGCATGAGGGGGGTTAGAGTAAGGATGGTAGGTTTAGAATGAGGGGGGTTAGAGTAAGGATGGTAGGTTTAGTGTGAGGGGGGTTAGAGTAAGGATGGTAGGTTAAGTGTGAGGGGGGTGATTAGAGTAAGGATGGTAGGTTTAGCATGGGGGGGTTAGAGTAAGGATGGTAGGTTTAGAATGAGGGGGGTTAGAGTAAGGATGGTAGGTTTAGAATGAGGGGGGGGGTTAGAGTAAGGATGGTAGGTTTAGTGTGAGGGGCTATGGGGGGTTAGAGTAAGGATGGTAGGTTTAGTGTGAGGGGGGTTAGAGTAAGGATGGTAGGTTTAGTGTGAGGGGGTGGATAGAGTAAGGATGGTAGATTTAGTGTGAGGGGCTATGGGGGGGTTAGAGTAAGGATGGTAGGTTTAGCATGGGGGGTTAGAGTAAGGATGGAAGGTTTAGTGTGAGGGTCTATGGGGGGAGGGGTTAGAGTAAGGATGGTAGGTTTAGTGTGAGGGGGGGGGTAGAGTAAGGATGGTAGATTTAGTGTGAGGGGGTGAATAGATTAAGGATGGTAAGTTTAGTGTGAGGGGGTGGTTAGAGTAAGGATGGTAGGTTTAGTGTGAGGGGGGTGGTTAAAGGAAGGATGGTAGGTTTAGTGTGAGGGGGTGGTTAAAGGAAGGATGGTAGGTTTAGTGTGTGGGGGTGTTTAGAGTAAGGATGGTAGGTTTAGATGTTCTCTCTCTCTCTATTCCCTCCCCTGTTCTCTCTCTCTATATATTCCCTCCCCTGTTTTCTCTCTCTCTCTATTCCCTCCCCTGTTCTCTCTCTCTATATATTCCCTCCCCTGTTTTCTCTCTCTCTCTATTCCCTCCCCTGTTCTCTCTCTCTATTCCCTCCCCTGTTTTCTCTCTCTCTCTATTCCCTCCCCTGTTCTCTCTATTCCCTCCCCTGTTCTCTCTCTCTATTCCCTCCCCTGTTTTCTCTCTCTCTCTATTCCCTCCCCTGTTCTCTCTATTCCCTCCCCTGTTCTCTCTCTCTATTCCCTCCCCTGTTCTCTCTATTCCCTCCCCTGTTCTCTCTCTCTATTCCCTCCCCTGTTCTCTCTCTCTATTCCCTCCCCTGTTCTCTCTCTCTATTCCCTCCCCTGTTCTCTCTCTCTATTCCCTCCCCTGTTCTCTCTCTCTATTCCCTCCCCTGTTCTCTCTCTATTCCCTCCCCTGTTATCTCTCTATTCCCTCCCCTGTTCTCTCTCTCTATTCCCTCCCCTGTTCTCTCTCTCTCTATTCCCTCCCCTGTTCTCTCTATTCCCTCCCCTGTTCTCTCTATTCCCTCCCCTGTTCTCTCTCTATCTATTCTCTCCCCTGTTCTCTCTCTCTATTCCCTCCCCTGTTCTCTCTCTCTCTCTATTCCCTCCCCTGTTCTCTCTCTCTCTCTATTCCCTCCCCTGTTCTCTCTCTCTATTCCCTCCCCTGTTCTCTCTCTCTCTCTATTCCCTCCCCTGTTCTCTCTCTCTCTATTCCCTCCCCTGTTCTCTCTCTCTATTCCCTCCCCTGTTCTCTCTCTCTCTCTCTATTCCCTCCCCTGTTCTCTCTCTCTATTCCCTCCCCTGTTCTCTCTCTCTCTCTATTCCCTCCCCTGTTCTCTCTCTCTATTCCCTCCCCTGTTCTCTATCTCTATTCCCTCCCCTGTTCTCTCTCTCTCTCTATTCCCTCCCCTGTTCTCTCTCTCTCTCTCTATTGCCTCTCCTGTTCTCTCTCTATTCACTCCCCTGTTCTCTCTCTCTATTCCCTCCCCTGTTCTCTCTCTCTATTCCCTCCCCTGTTATCTCTCTCTCTATTCCCTCCCCTGTTCTCTCTCTCTCTATTCCCTCCCCTGTTCTCTCTCTCTCTATTCCCTCCCCTGTTCTCTCTCTCTATTCCCTCCCCTGTTCTCTCTCTCTATTGCCTCCCCTGTTCTCTCTCTATTGCCTCCCCTGTTCTCTCTCTATTCACTCCCCTGTTCTCTCTCTCTCTATTCCCTCCCCTGTTATTTCTCTCTCTCTATTCCCTCCCCTGTTCTCTCTCTCAATCTATTCTATCTTTCATTATTTTGACTCCCCTGTTCTCTCTCTATTCCCTCCCCTGTTCTCTCTCTCTATATATTCCCTCCCCTGTTCTCTCTCTCTCTATTCCCTCCCCTGTTCTCTCTCTCAATCTATTCTATCTTTCATTATTTTCACTCCCCTGTTCTCTCTCTCGCCCTCTAATCTATCTTTCATTATTTTCACTCCCCTGTTCTCTCTCTCTCCCTCGATTCTATCTTTCATTATTTTCACTCCCCTGTTCTCTCTCTCTCTCTCTCCCTGTATTCTATCTTTCATTATTTTCTCTCCCCTGTTCTCTCTATGACTCTTGACTTCTTCAATAACTCCTTATAACAACAAGTTGTTCTTTCCCATTAGTCAACAACACAAGGCTTGTCTGGGGTTGGTAACTGGGTCTGCTCCACCAGCTGGGAGCCACGTCATGACAATATCTGGGAGCTGAGAGCAGAGTCCATAGAGGACAGGGCCACAGAGCTCTGGTTGATCTTAGTGCACTATATAGAATACTGTTGGCAGCAAGTGTTGTTAGCATCAAAGGAAAGTACACATCAGTGTGGCCCTTCTGAGAAATAAATTCATCTGGCTGGGCGCCTGGGTAGTCGTGATAGATTAATCTGGCTGGGCGCCTGGGTTGTCGTGATAGATTAATCTGGTTTGGCGCCTGGGTAGTCGTGATAGATTAATCTGGCTGGGCGCCTGGGTAGTCGTGATAGATTAATCTGGCTGGGCGCCTGGGTTGTCGTGATAGATTAATCTGGCTTGGCGCCTGGGTAGTCGTGATAGATTAATCTGGCTGGGCGCCTGGGTAGGCGTGATAGATTAATCTGGCTGGGCGCCTGGGTTGTCGTGATAGATTAATCTGGCTGGGCGCCTGGGTTGTCGTGATAGATTAATCTGGTTTGGCGCCTGGGTAGTCGTGATAGATTAATCTGGCTGGGCGCCTGGGTTGTCGTGATAGATTAATCTGGCTGGGCGCCTGGGTAGTCGTGTTAGATTCATCTGGCCCGGGACCTGGGTAGTCATGATAGATTAATCTGGCCGGGCGCCTGGGTTGTCGTGTTAGATTCATCTGGCTGGGCGCCTGGGTTGTCGTGTTAGGTTAATCTGGCTGGGCGCCTGGATAGTCGTGTTAGATTAATCTTGCCGGGGGCGCCTGGGTAGTCGTGTTAGATTAATCTGGCCTGGCGCCTGGGTAGTCGTGATAGATTAATCTGGCTGGGCCCCTGGGTAGTCGTGTTAGATTAATCTGGCCGGGCGCCTGGGTAGTCATGATAGATTAATCTGGCTGGGCCCTGGGTAGTCGTGTTAGATTAATCTGGCCGGGCGCCTGGTTAGTCGTGTTAGATGAATCTGGCCTGGCATCTGGGCAGTCGTGTTAGATGAATCTGGCCCGGGACCTGGGTAGTCGTGATAGATTAATCTGGCTAGGCGTCTGGGTAGTCATGATAGATTAATCTGGCTGGGCGCCTGGGTTGTCGTGATAGATTAATCTGGCTGGGCGCCTGGGTTGTCGTGATAGATTAATCTGGCTGGGCGCCTGGGTAGTCGTGATAGATTAATCTGGCTGGGCGCCTGGGTAGTCGTGATAGATGAATCTGGCTGGGCGCCTGGGTTGTCATGATAGATTAATCTGGCTGGGCGCCTGGGTTGTCGTGATAGATTAATCTGGCTGGGCGCCTGGGTAGTCGTGATAGATTAATCTGGCTGGGCGCCTGGGTTGTCGTGATAGATTAATCTGGCTGGGCGCCTGAGTTGTCGTGATAGATTAATCTGTCCAGCGCCTGGGTAGTCGTGATAGATTAATCTGGCTGGGCGCCTGGGTAGTCGTGATAGATTAATCTGGCTGGGCGCCTGGGTTGTCGTGATAGATTAATCTGGCTGGGCGCCTGGGTAGTCGTGATAGATTAATCTGGCTGGGCGCCTGGGTTGTCGTGATAGATTAATCTGGCTGGGCGCCTGCGTTGTCGTGATAGATTAATCTGTCCAGCGCCTGGGTTGTCGTGATATATTAATCTGGCTGGGCGCCTGGGTAGTTGTGATAGATTAATCTGGCCGGGCGCCTGGGTAGTCGTGATAGATTAATCTGGCTGGGCGCCTGGGTTGTCGTGATAGATTAATCTGGCTGGGCGCCTGGGTTGTCGTGATAGATTAATCTGGCTTGGCGCCTGGGTAGTTGTGATAGATTAATCTGGCTGGGCGCCTGGGTAGGCGTGATAGATTAATCTGGCTGGGCGCCTGGGTTGTCGTGATAGATTAATCTGGCTGGGCGCCTGGGTTGTCGTGATAGATTAATCTGGTTTGGCGCCTGGGTAGTCGTGATAGATTAATCTGGCTGGGCGCCTGGGTTGTCATGATAGATTAATCTGGCTGGGCGCCTGGGTTGTCGTGATAGATTAATCTGGTTTGGCGCCTGGGTAGTCGTGATAGATTAATCTGGCTGGGCGCCTGGGTAGTCGTGATAGATTAATCTGGCTGGGCGCCTGGGTAGTCGTGATAGATTAATCTGGCTGGGCGCCTGGGTAGTCGTGATAGATTAATCTGACTGGGCGCCTGGGTAGTCGTGATAGATTAATCTGGCTGGGCGCCTGGGTAGTCGTGATAGATTAATCTGGCTGGGCGCCTGGGTAGTCGTGATAGATTAATTTGGCTGGGCGCCTGGGTTGTCGTGATAGATTAATCTCGCTGGGCGCCTGGGTAGTCGTGTTAGATTAATCTGGCTGGGTGCCTGGGTAGTCGTGATAGATTAATCTGGCTGGGCGCCTGGGTAGTCGTGTTAGATTAATCTCTCCAGCGCCTGGGTAGTCGTGATAGATTAATCTGGCTGGGTGCCTGGGTAGTCGCGTTAGATTAATCTGGCCTGGCACCTGGGCAGTCGTGTTAGATGAATCTGGCCCGGGACCTGGGTAGTCGTGTTAGATGAATCTGGCTGGGCACCTGGGTAGTCGAGTTAGATTAATCTGGTGGGGGCCTGGGTAGTCGTGATAGATTCATCTGGATGGGCGCCTGGGTAGTCGTGTTAGATTAATCTGGCTGGGCGCCTGGGTAGTCGTGTTAGATTAATCTGGCCCGGGACCTGGGTAGTCATGATAGATTAATCTGGCCGGGCGCCTGGGTTGTCGTGTTAGATTCATCTGGCTGGGCGCCTGGGTAGTCGTGTTAGGTTAATCTGGCTGGGCGCCTGGATAGTCGTGTTAGATTAATCTTGCCGGGGCGCCTGGGTAGTCGTGTTAGATTAATCTGGCCTGGCGCCTGGGTAGTCGTGATAGATTAATCTGGCTGGGCCCCTGGGTAGTCGTGTTAGATTAATCTGGCCGGGCGCCTGGGTAGTCATGATAGATTAATCTGGCTGGGCCCTGGGTAGTCGTGTTAGATTAATCTGGCCGGGCGCCTGGTTAGTCGTGTTAGATGAATCTGGCCTGGCATCTGGGCAGTCGTGTTAGATGAATCTGGCCCGGGACCTGGGTAGTCGTGATAGATTAATCTGGCTAGGCGTCTGGGTAGTCGTGATAGATTAATCTGGCTGGGCGCCTGGGTAGTCGTGTTAGATTAATCTGTCCAGCGCCTGGGTAGTAGTGATAGATTCATCTGGCTGGGTGCATGGGTAGTTGTGATAGATTAACCTGGCTGGGCGCCTGGGTAGTCATGTTAGATGAATCTGGCCGGGCGCCTGGGTAGTTGTGATAGATTAATCTGGCTGGGCGCCTGGGTTGTCGTGATAGATTAATCTGGCTGGGCGCCTGGGTAGTCGTGATAGATTAATCTGGCTGGGCGCCTGGGTTGTCGTGATAGATTAATCTGGCTGGGCGCCTGCGTTGTCGTGATAGATTAATCTGTCCAGCGCCTGGGTTGTCGTGATAGATTAATCTGGCTGGGCGCCTGGGTAGTTGTGATAGATTAATCTGGCCGGGCGCCTGGGTAGTCGTGATAGATTAATCTGGCTGGGCGCCTGGGTTGTCGTGATAGATTAATCTGGCTGGGCGCCTGGGTAGTTGTGATAGATTAATCTGGCTGGGCGCCTGGGTAGGCGTGATAGATTAATCTGGCTGGGCGCCTGGGTTGTCGTGATAGATTAATCTGGCTGGGCGCCTGGGTTGTCGTGATAGATTAATCTGGTTTGGCGCCTGGGTAGTCGTGATAGATTAATCTGGCTGGGCGCCTGGGTTGTCGTGATAGATTAATCTGGCTGGGCGCCTGGGTTGTCGTGATAGATTAATCTGGTTTGGCGCCTGGGTAGTCGTGATAGATTAATCTGGCTGGGCGCCTGGGTAGTCGTGATAGATTAATCTGGCTGGGCGCCTGGGTAGTCGTGATAGATTAATCTGGCTGGGCGCCTGGGTAGTCGTGATAGATTAATCTGACTGGGCGCCTGGGTAGTCGTGATAGATTAATCTGGCTGGGCGCCTGGGTAGTCGTGATAGATTAATCTGGCTGGGCGCCTGGGTAGTCGTGATAGATTAATCTGGCTGGGCGCCTGGGTTGTCGTGATAGATTAATCTCGCTGGGCGCCTGGGTAGTCATGTTAGATTAATCTGGCTGGGTGCCTGGGTAGTCGTGATAGATTAATCTGGCTGGGCGCCTGGGTAGTCGTGTTAGATTAATCTCTCCAGCGCCTGGGTAGTCGTGATAGATTAATCTGGCTGGGTGCCTGGGTAGTCGCGTTAGATTAATCTGGCCTGGCACCTGGGCAGTCGTGTTAGATGAATCTGGCCCGGGACCTGGGTAGTCGTGTTAGATGAATCTGGCTGGGCACCTGGGTAGTCGAGTTAGATTAATCTGGTGGGGGCCTGGGTAGTCGTGATAGATTCATCTGGATGGGCGCCTGGGTAGTCGTGTTAGATTAATCTGGCTGGGCGCCTGGGTAGTCGTGTTAGATTCATCTGGCCCGGGACCTGGGTAGTCATGATAGATTAATCTGGCCGGGCGCCTGGGTTGTCGTGTTAGATTCATCTGGCTGGGCGCCTGGGTAGTCGTGTTAGGTTAATCTGGCTGGGCGCCTGGATAGTCGTGTTAGATTAATCTTGCCGGGGGCGCCTGGGTAGTCGTGTTAGATTAATCTGGCCTGGCGCCTGGGTAGTCGTGATAGATTAATCTGGCTGGGCCCCTGGGTAGTCGTGTTAGATTAATCTGGCCGGGCGCCTGGGTAGTCATGATAGATTAATCTGGCTGGGCCCTGGGTAGTCGTGTTAGATTAATCTGGCCGGGCGCCTGGTTAGTCGTGTTAGATGAATCTGGCCTGGCATCTGGGCAGTCGTGTTAGATGAATCTGGCCCGGGACCTGGGTAGTCGTGATAGATTAATCTGGCTAGGCGTCTGGGTAGTCGTGATAGATTAATCTGGCTGGGCGCCTGGGTAGTCGTGTTAGATTAATCTGTCCAGCGCCTGGGTAGTAGTGATAGATTCATCTGGCTGGGTGCCTGGGTAGTTGTGATAGATTAATCTGGCTGGGCGCCTGGGTAGTCATGTTAGATGAATCTGGCCGGGCGCCTGGGTAGTCGTGTTAGATGAATCTGGCCTGGCGCCTGGGTAGTCGTGTTAGATGAATCTGGCTGGGCGCCTGGGTAGTCGTGTTAGATTAATCTGTCCAGCGCCTGGGTAGTGGTGTTAGATCAATCTGTCCTGCGCCTGGGTAGTCGTGATAGATTAATCTGGCTGGGCGCCTGGGTAGTCGTGTTAGATGAATCTGGCCGGGCGCCTGGGTAGTCGTGTCAGATTAATCTGTCCAGCGCCTGGGTAGTCGTGATAGATTAATCTGGCTGGGCGCCTGGGTAGTCGTGTTAGATGAATCTGGCTGGGCACCTGGGTAGTCGAGTTAGATTAATCTGGTGGAGGCCTGGGTAGTCGTGATAGATTCATCTGGCTGGGCGCCTGGGTAGTCGTGTTAGATTAATCTGGCTGGGCGCCTGGGTAGTCGTGTTAGATTAATCTGGCCTGGCGCCTGGGCAGTCGTGTTAGATGAATGTGGCCGGGCGCCTGGGTAGTTGTGTTAGATGAATCTGGCCCGGGATCTGGGTAGTCGTGTTAGATTAATCTGGCCGGGCGCCTGGGTAGTCGTGTTATATTAATCTGGCACGGGCACCTGGGTAGTCGTGTTAGATTAATCTGGCCGGGCGCCTGGGTAGTAATGATGGATTAATGTGGCTGGGCCCTGGGTAGTCGTGTTAGATTAATCTGGCCGGGTGCCTGGGTAGCCATGTTAGATTAATCTGGCCGGGCGCCTGGGTCGTCGTGTTAAATTCATCTGGCTGGGCGCCTGGGTAGTCGTGTTAGACGAATCTGGCCCGGGACCTGGGTAGTCGTGTTAGATTAATCTGGCCGGGCGCCTGGGTAGTCGTGTTAGATTAATCTGGCCTGGGCACCTGGGTAGTCGTGTTAGATTAATCTGGCCGGGCGCCTGGGTAGTCATGATAGATTAATGTGGCTGGGCCCTGGGTAGTCGTGTTAGATTAATCTGGCCGGGTACCTGGGTAGTCATGTTAGATTAATCTGGCCGGGCGCCTGGGTCGTCGTGTTAGATTCATCTGGCTGGGCGCCTGGGTAGTCGTGTTAGGTTAATCTGGCTGGGCGCCTGGATAGTCGTGTTAGATTAATCTGGCCTGGCGCCTGGGTAGTCGTGTTAGATGAATCTGGCCTGGCGCCTGGCTAGTCGTGTTAGATTAATCTGGCCGGGCGCCTGGGTAGTCATGATAGATTAATCTGGCTGGGCCCTGGGTAGTCGTGTTAGATGAATCTGGCCTGGCGTCTGGGCAGTCGTGTTAGATGAATCTGGCCCGGGACCTGGGTAGTCGTGATAGATTAATCTGGCTGGGAGCCTGGGTAGTCGTGATAGATTAATCTGGCTGGGCACCTGTGTAGTCGTGTTAGATTAATCTGGCCTGGCGCCTGGGCAGTCGTGTTAGATTAATCTGGCCCGGGACCTGGGTAGTCGTGATAGATTAATCTGGCTAGGCGTCTGGGTAGTCGTGATAGATTAATCTGGCTGGGCGCCTGGGTAGTCGTGTTAGATTAATCTGTCCAGCGCCTGGGTAGTCGTGATAGATTCATCTGGCTGGGTGCCTGGGTAGTTGTGATAGATTAATCTGGCTGGGCGCCTGGGTAGTCGTGTTAGATGAATCTGTCCGGGCGCCTGGGTAGTCGTGTTAGATGAATCTGGCCTGGCGCCTGGGTAGTCGTGTTAGATGAATCTGGCTGGGCGCCTGGGTAGTCATGTTAGATGAATCTGGCCGGGCGCCTGGGTAGTCGTGTTAGATGAATCTGGCCTGGCGCCTGGGTAGTCGTGTTAGATGAATCTGGCTGGGCGCCTGGGTAGTCGTGTTAGATTAATCTGTCCAGCGCCTGGGTAGTGGTGTTAGATCAATCTGTCCTGCGCCTGGGTAGTCGTGATAGATTAATCTGGCTGGGCGCCTGGGTAGTCGTGTTAGATGAATCTGGCCGGGCGCCTGGGTAGTCGTGTCAGATTAATCTGTCCAGCGCCTGGGTAGTCGTGATAGATTAATCTGGCTGGGCGCCTGGGTAGTCGTGTTAGATGAATCTGGCTGGGCACCTGGGTAGTCGAGTTAGATTAATCTGGTGGAGGCCTGGGTAGTCGTGATAGATTCATCTGGCTGGGCGCCTGGGTAGTCGTGTTAGATTAATCTGGCTGGGCGCCTGGGTAGTCGTGTTAGATTAATCTGGCCTGGCGCCTGGGCAGTCGTGTTAGATGAATGTGGCCGGGCGCCTGGGTAGTTGTGTTAGATGAATCTGGCCCGGGATCTGGGTAGTCGTGTTAGATTAATCTGGCCGGGCGCCTGGGTAGTCGTGTTATATTAATCTGGCACGGGCACCTGGGTAGTCGTGTTAGATTAATCTGGCCGGGCGCCTGGGTAGTAATGATGGATTAATGTGGCTGGGCCCTGGGTAGTCGTGTTAGATTAATCTGGCCGGGTGCCTGGGTAGCCATGTTAGATTAATCTGGCCGGGCGCCTGGGTCGTCGTGTTAAATTCATCTGGCTGGGCGCCTGGGTAGTCGTGTTAGACGAATCTGGCCCGGGACCTGGGTAGTCGTGTTAGATTAATCTGGCCGGGCGCCTGGGTAGTCGTGTTAGATTAATCTGGCCTGGGCACCTGGGTAGTCGTGTTAGATTAATCTGGCCGGGCGCCTGGGTAGTCATGATAGATTAATGTGGCTGGGCCCTGGGTAGTCGTGTTAGATTAATCTGGCCGGGTACCTGGGTAGTCATGTTAGATTAATCTGGCCGGGCGCCTGGGTCGTCGTGTTAGATTCATCTGGCTGGGCGCCTGGGTAGTCGTGTTAGGTTAATCTGGCTGGGCGCCTGGATAGTCGTGTTAGATTAATCTGGCCTGGCGCCTGGGTAGTCGTGTTAGATGAATCTGGCCTGGCGCCTGGCTAGTCGTGTTAGATTAATCTGGCCGGGCGCCTGGGTAGTCATGATAGATTAATCTGGCTGGGCCCTGGGTAGTCGTGTTAGATGAATCTGGCCTGGCGTCTGGGCAGTCGTGTTAGATGAATCTGGCCCGGGACCTGGGTAGTCGTGATAGATTAATCTGGCTGGGAGCCTGGGTAGTCGTGATAGATTAATCTGGCTGGGCACCTGTGTAGTCGTGTTAGATTAATCTGGCCTGGCGCCTGGGCAGTCGTGTTAGATTAATCTGGCCCGGGACCTGGGTAGTCGTGATAGATTAATCTGGCTAGGCGTCTGGGTAGTCGTGATAGATTAATCTGGCTGGGCGCCTGGGTAGTCGTGTTAGATTAATCTGTCCAGCGCCTGGGTAGTCGTGATAGATTCATCTGGCTGGGTGCCTGGGTAGTTGTGATAGATTAATCTGGCTGGGCGCCTGGGTAGTCGTGTTAGATGAATCTGTCCGGGCGCCTGGGTAGTCGTGTTAGATGAATCTGGCCTGGCGCCTGGGTAGTCGTGTTAGATGAATCTGGCTGGGCGCCTGGGTAGTCGTGTTAGATTAATCTGTCCAGCGCCTGGGTAGTGGTGTTAGATCAATCTGTCCTGCGCCTGGGTAGTCGTGATAGATTAATCTGGCTGGGCGCCTGGGTAGTCGTGTTAGATGAATCTGGCCGGGCGCCTGGGTAGTCGTGTCAGATTAATCTGTCCAGCGCCTGGGTAGTCGTGATAGATTCATCTGGCTGGGCGCCTGGGTAGTTGTGTTAGATGAATCTGGCTGGGCACCTGGGTAGTCGAGTTAGATTAATCTGGTGGAGGCCTGGGTAGTCGTGATAGATTCATCTGGCTGGGCGCCTGGGTAGTCGTGTTAGATTAATCTGGCTGGGCGCCTGGGTAGTCGTGTTAGATTAATCTGGCCTGGCGCCTGGGCAGTCGTGTTAGATGAATGTGGCCGGGCGCCTGGGTAGTCGTGTTAGATGAATCTGGCCCGGGACCTGGGTAGTCGTGTTAGATTAATCTGGCCGGGCGCCTGGGTAGTCGTGTTATACTAATCTGGCACGGGCACCTGGGTAGTCGTGTTAGATTAATCTGGCCGGGCGCCTGGGTAGTCATGATGGATTAATGTGGCTGGGCCCTGGGTAGTCGTGTTAGATTAATCTGGCCGGGTGCCTGGGTAGTCGTGTTAGATTAATCTGGCTGGGTGCCTGGGTAGTCGTGATAGATTAATCTGGCTGGGCGCCTGGGTAGTCGTGTTAGATTAATCTCTCCAGCGCCTGGGTAGTCGTGATAGATTAATCTGGCTGGGTGCCTGGGTAGTCGCGTTAGATTAATCTGGCCTGGCACCTGGGCAGTCGTGTTAGATGAATCTGGCCCGGGACCTGGGTAGTCGTGTTAGATGAATCTGGCTGGGCACCTGGGTAGTCGAGTTAGATTAATCTGGTGGGTGCCTGGGTAGTCGTGATAGATTCATCTGGATGGGCGCCTGGGTAGTCGTGTTAGATTAATCTGGCTGGGCGC
Source organism: Oncorhynchus gorbuscha (assembly GCF_021184085.1). NCBI lineage: Eukaryota > Metazoa > Chordata > Actinopteri > Salmoniformes > Salmonidae > Oncorhynchus > Oncorhynchus gorbuscha. Next base: position 372,534 of record NW_025745749.1, on the reverse strand, counting down.
CTGGGTAGTCGTGTTAGATTCATCTGGCCCGGGACCTGGGTAGTCATGATAGATTAATCTGGCCGGGCGCCTGGGTTGTCGTGTTAGATTCATCTGGCTGGGCGCCTGGGTAGTCGTGTTAGGTTAATCTGGCTGGGCGCCTGGATAGTCGTGTTAGATTAATCTTGCCGGGGCGCCTGGGTAGTCGTGTTAGATTAATCTGGCCTGGCGCCTGGGTAGTCGTGATAGATTAATCTGGCTGGGCCCCTGGGTAGTCGTGTTAGATTAATCTGGCCGGGCGCCTGGCTAGTCGTATTAGATTAATCTGGCCGGGCGCCTGGGTAGTCATGATAGATTAATCTGGCTGGGCCCTGGGTAGTCGTGTTAGATTAATCTGGCCGGGCGCCTGGTTAGTCGTGTTAGATGAATCTGGCCTGGCGTCTGGGCAGTCGTGTTAGATGAATCTAGCCGGGCGCCTGGGTAGTCGTGTTAGATGAATCTGGCTGGGCGCCTGGGTAGTCGTGTTAGATTAATCTGTCCAGCGCCTGGGTAGTGGTGTTAGATCAATCTGTCCTGCGCCTGGGTAGTCGTGATAGATTAATCTGGCTGGGCGCCTGGGTAGTCGTGTTAGATGAATCTGGCCGGGCGCCTGGGTAGTCGTGTCAGATTAATCTGTCCAGCGCCTGGGTAGTCGTGATAGATTAATCTGGCTGGGCGCCTGGGTAGTCGTGTTAGATGAATCTGGCTGGGCACCTGGGTAGTCGAGTTAGATTAATCTGGTGGAGGCCTGGGTAGTCGTGATAGATTCATCTGGCTGGGCGCCTGGGTAGTCGTGTTAGATTAATCTGGCTGGGCGCCTGGGTAGTCGTGTTAGATTAATCTGGCCTGGCGCCTGGGCAGTCGTGTTAGATGAATGTGGCCGGGCGCCTGGGTAGTTGTGTTAGATGAATCTGGCCCGGGATCTGGGTAGTCGTGTTAGATTAATCTGGCCGGGCGCCTGGGTAGTCGTGTTATATTAATCTGGCACGGGCACCTGGGTAGTCGTGTTAGATTAATCTGGCCGGGCGCCTGGGTAGTAATGATGGATTAATGTGGCTGGGCCCTGGGTAGTCGTGTTAGATTAATCTGGCCGGGTGCCTGGGTAGCCATGTTAGATTAATCTGGCCGGGCGCCTGGGTCGTCGTGTTAAATTCATCTGGCTGGGCGCCTGGGTAGTCGTGTTAGACGAATCTGGCCCGGGACCTGGGTAGTCGTGTTAGATTAATCTGGCCGGGCGCCTGGGTAGTCGTGTTAGATTAATCTGGCCTGGGCACCTGGGTAGTCGTGTTAGATTAATCTGGCCGGGCGCCTGGGTAGTCATGATAGATTAATGTGGCTGGGCCCTGGGTAGTCGTGTTAGATTAATCTGGCCGGGTACCTGGGTAGTCATGTTAGATTAATCTGGCCGGGCGCCTGGGTCGTCGTGTTAGATTCATCTGGCTGGGCGCCTGGGTAGTCGTGTTAGGTTAATCTGGCTGGGCGCCTGGATAGTCGTGTTAGATTAATCTGGCCTGGCGCCTGGGTAGTCGTGTTAGATGAATCTGGCCTGGCGCCTGGCTAGTCGTGTTAGATTAATCTGGCCGGGCGCCTGGGTAGTCATGATAGATTAATCTGGCTGGGCCCTGGGTAGTCGTGTTAGATGAATCTGGCCTGGCGTCTGGGCAGTCGTGTTAGATGAATCTGGCCCGGGACCTGGGTAGTCGTGATAGATTAATCTGGCTGGGAGCCTGGGTAGTCGTGATAGATTAATCTGGCTGGGCACCTGTGTAGTCGTGTTAGATTAATCTGGCCTGGCGCCTGGGCAGTCGTGTTAGATTAATCTGGCCCGGGACCTGGGTAGTCGTGATAGATTAATCTGGCTAGGCGTCTGGGTAGTCGTGATAGATTAATCTGGCTGGGCGCCTGGGTAGTCGTGTTAGATTAATCTGTCCAGCGCCTGGGTAGTCGTGATAGATTCATCTGGCTGGGTGCCTGGGTAGTTGTGATAGATTAATCTGGCTGGGCGCCTGGGTAGTCGTGTTAGATGAATCTGTCCGGGCGCCTGGGTAGTCGTGTTAGATGAATCTGGCCTGGCGCCTGGGTAGTCGTGTTAGATGAATCTGGCTGGGCGCCTGGGTAGTCGTGTTAGATTAATCTGTCCAGCGCCTGGGTAGTGGTGTTAGATCAATCTGTCCTGCGCCTGGGTAGTCGTGATAGATTAATCTGGCTGGGCGCCTGGGTAGTCGTGTTAGATGAATCTGGCCGGGCGCCTGGGTAGTCGTGTCAGATTAATCTGTCCAGCGCCTGGGTAGTCGTGATAGATTCATCTGGCTGGGCGCCTGGGTAGTTGTGTTAGATGAATCTGGCTGGGCACCTGGGTAGTCGAGTTAGATTAATCTGGTGGAGGCCTGGGTAGTCGTGATAGATTCATCTGGCTGGGCGCCTGGGTAGTCGTGTTAGATTAATCTGGCTGGGCGCCTGGGTAGTCGTGTTAGATTAATCTGGCCTGGCGCCTGGGCAGTCGTGTTAGATGAATGTGGCCGGGCGCCTGGGTAGTCGTGTTAGATGAATCTGGCCCGGGACCTGGGTAGTCGTGTTAGATTAATCTGGCCGGGCGCCTGGGTAGTCGTGTTATACTAATCTGGCACGGGCACCTGGGTAGTCGTGTTAGATTAATCTGGCCGGGCGCCTGGGTAGTCATGATGGATTAATGTGGCTGGGCCCTGGGTAGTCGTGTTAGATTAATCTGGCCGGGTGCCTGGGTAGTCGTGTTAGATTAATCTGGCTGGGTGCCTGGGTAGTCGTGATAGATTAATCTGGCTGGGCGCCTGGGTAGTCGTGTTAGATTAATCTCTCCAGCGCCTGGGTAGTCGTGATAGATTAATCTGGCTGGGTGCCTGGGTAGTCGCGTTAGATTAATCTGGCCTGGCACCTGGGCAGTCGTGTTAGATGAATCTGGCCCGGGACCTGGGTAGTCGTGTTAGATGAATCTGGCTGGGCACCTGGGTAGTCGAGTTAGATTAATCTGGTGGGTGCCTGGGTAGTCGTGATAGATTCATCTGGATGGGCGCCTGGGTAGTCGTGTTAGATTAATCTGGCTGGGCGCCTGGGTAGTCGTGTTAGATTCATCTGGCCCGGGACCTGGGTAGTCATGATAGATTAATCTGGCCGGGCGCCTGGGTTGTCGTGTTAGATTCATCTGGCTGGGCGCCTGGGTAGTCGTGTTAGGTTAATCTGGCTGGGCGCCTGGATAGTCGTGTTAGATTAATCTTGCCGGGGGCGCCTGGGTAGTCGTGTTAGATTAATCTGGCCTGGCGCCTGGGTAGTCGTGATAGATTAATCTGGCTGGGCCCCTGGGTAGTCGTGTTAGATTAATCTGGCCGGGCGCCTGGCTAGTCGTATTAGATTAATCTGGCCGGGCGCCTGGGTAGTCATGATAGATTAATCTGGCTGGGCCCTGGGTAGTCGTGTTAGATTAATCTGGCCGGGCGCCTGGTTAGTCGTGTTAGATGAATCTGGCCTGGCGTCTGGGCAGTCGTGTTAGATGAATCTAGCCGGGCGCCTGGGTAGTCGTGTTAGATTAATCTGGCCGGGCGCCTGGGTAGTCGTGTTAGATGAATCTGGCCTGGCGTCTGGGCAGTCGTGTTAGATTAATCTGGCCCGGGACCTGGGTAGTCGTGATAGATTAATCTGGCTAGGCGTCTGGGTAGTCGTGATAGATTAATCTGTCCAGCGCCTGGGTAGTAGTGATAGATTCATCTGGCTGGGTGCCTGGGTAGTTGTGTTAGATGAATCTGGCTGGGCACCTGGGTAGTCGAGTTAGATTAATCTGGTGGAGGCCTGGGTAGTCGTGATAGATTCATCTGGCTGGGCGCCTGGGTAGTCGTGTTAGATTAATCTGGCTGGGCGCCTGGGTAGTCGTGTTAGATTAATCTGGCCTGGCGCCTGGGCAGTCGTGTTAGATGAATGTGGCCGGGCGCCTGGGTAGTCGTGTTAGATGAATCTGGCCCGGGACCTGGGTAGTCGTGTTAGATTAATCTGGCCGGGCGCCTGGGTAGTCGTGTTATACTAATCTGGCACGGGCACCTGGGTAGTCGTGTTAGATTAATCTGGCCGGGCGCCTGGGTAGTCATGATGGATTAATGTGGCTGGGCCCTGGGTAGTCGTGTTAGATTAATCTGGCCGGGTGCCTGGGTAGTCGTGTTAGATTAATCTGGCTGGGAGCCTGGGTAGTCGTGTTAGATTAATCTGGCCTGGCGCCTGGGCAGTCGTGTTAGATTAATCTGGCCCGGGACCTGGGTAGTCGTGATAGATTAATCTGGCTAGGCGTCTGGGTAGTCGTGTTAGATTAATCTGTCCAGCGCCTGGGTAGTAGTGATAGATTCATCTGGCTGGGTGCCTGGGTAGTTGTGATAGATTAATCTGGCTGGGCGCCTGGGTAGTCGTGTTAGATGAATCTGGCCGGGCGCCTGGGTAGTAGTGATAGATGAATCTGGCCTGGCGCCTGGGTAGTCGTGTTAGATGAATCTGGCTGGGCGCCTGGGTAGTCGTGTTAGATTAATCGGGCCTGGCGCCTGGGCAGTCGTGTTAGATGAATGTGGCCGGGCGCCTGGGTAGTCGTGTTAGATTAATCTGGCCGGGCGCCTGGGTAGTCGTGTTATACTAATCTGGCACGGGCACCTGGGTAGTCGTGTTAGATTAATCTGGCCAGGCGCCTGGGTAGTCATGATGGATTAATGTGGCTGGGCCCTGGGTAGTCGTGTTAGATTAATCTGGCCGGGTGCCTGGGTAGTCGTGTTAGATTAATCTGGCTGGGTGCCTGGGTAGTCGTGATAGATTAATCTGGCTGGGCCCTGGGTAGTCGTGTTAGATTAATCTGGCCGGGCGCCTGGTTAGTCGTGTTAGATGAATCTGGCCTGGCGTCTGGGCAGTCGTGTTAGATGAATCTAGCCGGGCGCCTGGGTAGTCGTGTTAGATTAATCTGGCCGGGCGCCTGGGTAGTCGTGTTAGATGAATCTGGCCTGGCGTCTGGGCAGTCGTGTTAGATGAATCTGGCCCGGGACCTGGGTAGTCGTGATAGATTAATCTGGCTGGGAGCCTGGGTAGTCGTGATAGATTAATCTGGCTGGGCACCTGTGTAGTCGTGTTAGATTAATCTGGCCTGGCGCCTGGGCAGTCGTGTTAGATTAATCTGGCCCGGGACCTGGGTAGTCGTGATAGATTAATCTGGCTAGGCGTCTGGGTAGTCGTGATAGATTAATCTGGCTGGGCGCCTGGGTAGTCGTGTTAGATTAATCTGTCCAGCGCCTGGGTAGTAGTGATAGATTCATCTGGCTGGGTGCCTGGGTAGTTGTGATAGATTAATCTGGCTGGGCGCCTGGGTAGTCGTGTTAGATGAATCTGGCCGGGCGCCTGGGTAGTCGTGTTAGATGAATCTGGCCTGGCGCCTGGGTAGTCGTGTTAGATGAATCTGGCTGGGCGCCTGGGTAGTCGTGTTAGATTAATCTGTCCAGCACCTGGGTAGTGGTGTTAGATCAATCTGTCCTGCGCCTGGGTAGTCATGATAGATTAATCTGGCTGGGCGCCTGGGTAGTCGTGTTAGATGAATCTGGCCGGGCGCCTGGGTAGTCGTGTCAGATTAATCTGTCCAGCGCCTGGGTAGTCGTGATAGATTCATCTGGCTGGGTGCCTGGGTAGTCGTGTTAGATGAATCTGGCTGGGCACCTGGGTAGTCGAGTTAGATTAATCTGGTGGAGGCCTGGGTAGTCGTGATAGATTCATCTGGCTGGGCGCCTGGGTAGTCGTGTTAGATTAATCTGGCTGGGCGCCTGGGTAGTCGTGTTAGATTAATCTGGCCTGGCGCCTGGGCAGTCGTGTTAGATGAATGTGGGCGGGCGCCTGGGTAGTCGTGTTAGATGAATCTGGCCCGGGATCTGGGTAGTCGTGTTAGATTAATCTGGCCGGGCGCCTGGGTAGTCGTGTTATATTAATCTGGCACGGGCACCTGGGTAGTCGTGTTAGATTAATCTGGCCGGGCGCCTGGGTAGTCATGATGGATTAATGTGGCTGGGCCCTGGGTAGTCGTGTTAGATTAATCTGGCCGGGTGCCTGGGTAGCCATGTTAGATTAATCTGGCCGGGCGCCTGGGTCGTCGTGTTAGATTCATCTGGCTGGGCGCCTGGGTAGTCGTGTTAGGTTAATCTGGCTGGGCGCCTGGATAGTCGTGTTAGATTAATCTTGCCGGGGGCGCCTGGGTAGTCGTGTTAGATTAATCTGGCCTGGCGCCTGGGTAGTCGTGATAGATTAATCTGGCTGGGCCCCTGGGTAGTCGTGTTAGATTAATCTGGCCGGGCCCCTGGCTAGTCGTGTTAGATTAATCTGGCCGGGCGCCTGGGTAGTCATGATAGATTAATCTGGCTGGGCCCTGGGTAGTCGTGTTAGATTAATCTGGCCGGGCGCCTGGTTAGTCGTGTTAGATGAATCTGGCCTGGCGTCTGGGCAGTCATGTTAGATGAATCTAGCCGAGCGCCTGGGTAGTCGTGTTAGATTAATCTGGCCGGGCGCCTGGGTAGTCGTGTTAGATTAATCTGGCTGGGCGCCCAGGTAGTCATGTTAGATTAATCTGGCTGGGCGCCTGGGTAGTCGTGTTAGATTAATCTGGCCTGGCGCCTGGGTAGTCGTGTTAGATGAATCTGGCCTGGCGCCTGGCTAGTCGTGTTAGATTAATCTGGCCGGGCGCCTGGGTAGTCATGATAGATTAATCTGGCTGGGCCCTGGGTAGTCGTGTTAGATTAATCTGGCCGGGCGCCTGGTTAGTCGTGTTAGATGAATCTGGCCTGGCGTCTGGGCAGTCGTGTTAGATGAATCTGGCCCGGGACCTGGGTAGTCATGATAGATTAATCTGGCTGGGAGCCTGGGTAGTCGTGATAGATTAATCTGGCTGGGCACCTGTGTAGTCGTGTTAGATTAATCTGGCCTGGCGCCTGGGCAGTCGTGTTAGATTAATCTGGCCCGGGACCTGGGTAGTCGTGATAGATTAATCTGGCTAGGCGTCTGGGTAGTCGTGATAGATTAATCTGGCTGGGCGCCTGGGTAGTCGTGTTAGATTAATCTGGCCTGGCGCCTGGGCAGTCGTGTTAGATGAATGTGGCCAGGCGCCTGGGTAGTCGTGTTAGATGAATCTGGCCCGGGACCTGGGTAGTCGTGTTAGATTAATCTGGCCGGGCGCCTGGGTAGTCGTGTTAGATTCATCTGGCCCGGGACCTGGGTAGTCATGATAGATTAATCTGGCCGGGCGCCTGGGTTGTCGTGTTAGATTCATCTGGCTGGGCGCCTGGGTAGTCGTGTTAGGTTAATCTGGCTGGGCGCCTGGATAGTCGTGTTAGATTAATCTTGCCGGGGGCACCTGGGTAGTCGTGTTAGATTAATCTGGCCTGGCGCCTGGGTAGTCGTGATAGATTAATCTGGCTGGGCCCCTGGGTAGTCGTGTTAGATTAATCTGGCCGGGCGCCTGGCTAGTCGTATTAGATTAATCTGGCCGGGCGCCTGGGTAGTCATGATAGATTAATCTGGCTGGGCCCTGGGTAGTCGTGTTAGATTAATCTGGCCGGGCGCCTGGTTAGTCGTGTTAGATGAATCTGGCCTGGCGTCTGGGCAGTCGTGTTAGATGAATCTAGCCGGGCGCCTGGGTAGTCGTGTTAGATTAATCTGGCCGGGCGCCTGGGTAGTCGTGTTAGATGAATCTGGCCTGGCGTCTGGGCAGTCGTGTTAGATGAATCTGGCCCGGGACCTGGGTAGTCGTGATAGATTAATCTGGCTAGGCGTCTGGGTAGTCGTGATAGATTAATCTGGCTGGGCAACTGGGTAGTCGTGTTAGATTAATCTGGCCTGGCGCCTGGGCAGTCGTGTTAGATTAATCTGGCCCGGGACCTGGGTAGTCGTGATAGATTAATCTGGCTAGGCGTCTGGGTAGTCGTGATAGATTAATCTGTCCAGCGCCTGGGTAGTAGTGATAGATTCATCTGGCTGGGTGCCTGGGTAGTTGTGTTAGATGAATCTGGCTGGGCACCTGGGTAGTCGAGTTAGATTAATCTGGTGGAGGCCTGGGTAGTCGTGATAGATTCATCTGGCTGGGCGCCTGGGTAGTCGTGTTAGATTAATCTGGCTGGGCGCCTGGGTAGTCGTGTTAGATTAATCTGGCCTGGCGCCTGGGCAGTCGTGTTAGATGAATGTGGCCGGGCGCCTGGGTAGTCGTGTTAGATGAATCTGGCCCGGGACCTGGGTAGTCGTGTTAGATTAATCTGGCCGGGCGCCTGGGTAGTCGTGTTATACTAATCTGGCACGGGCACCTGGGTAGTCGTGTTAGATTAATCTGGCCGGGCGCCTGGGTAGTCATGATGGATTAATGTGGCTGGGCCCTGGGTAGTCGTGTTAGATTAATCTGGCCGGGTGCCTGGGTAGTCGTGTTAGATTAATCTGTCTGGGTGCCTGGGTAGTCGTGATAGATTAATCTGGCTGGGCCCTGGGTAGTCGTGTTAGATTAATCTGGCCGGGCGCCTGGTTAGTCGTGTTAGATGAATCTGGCCTGGCGTCTGGGCAGTCGTGTTAGATGAATCTAGCCGGGCGCCTGGGTAGTCGTGTTAGATTAATCTAGCCGGGCGCCTGGGTAGTCGTGTTAGATTAATCTGGCCGGGCGCCTGGGTAGTCGTGTTAGATGAATCTGGCTGGGCGCCTGGGTAGTCGTGTTAGATTCATCTGGCCCGGGACCTGGGTAGTCATGATAGATTAATCTGGCCGGGCGCCTGGGTTGTCGTGTTAGATTCATCTGGCTGGGCGCCTGGGTAGTCGTGTTAGGTTAATCTGGCTGGGCGCCTGGATAGTCGTGTTAGATTAATCTTGCCGGGGGCACCTGGGTAGTCGTGTTAGATTAATCTGGCCTGGCGCCTGGGTAGTCGTGATAGATTAATCTGGCTGGGCCCCTGGGTAGTCGTGTTAGATTAATCTGGCCGGGCGCCTGGCTAGTCGTATTAGATTAATCTGGCCGGGCGCCTGGGTAGTCATGATAGATTAATCTGGCTGGGCCCTGGGTAGTCGTGTTAGATTAATCTGGCCGGGCGCCTGGTTAGTCGTGTTAGATGAATCTGGCCTGGCGTCTGGGCAGTCGTGTTAGATGAATCTAGCCGGGCGCCTGGGTAGTCGTGTTAGATTAATCTGGCCGGGCGCCTGGGTAGTCGTGTTAGATGAATCTGGCCTGGCGTCTGGGCAGTCGTGTTTGATGAATCTGGCCCGGGACCTGGGTAGTCGTGATAGATTAATCTGGCTGGGAGCCTGGGTAGTCGTGATAGATTAATCTGGCTGGGCACCTGTGTAGTCGTGTTAGATTAATCTGGCCTGGCGCCTGGGCAGTCGTGTTAGATTAATCTGGCCCGGGACCTGGGTAGTCGTGATAGATTAATCTGGCTAGGCGTCTGGGTAGTCGTGATAGATTAATCTGGCTGGGCGCCTGGGTAGTCGTGTTAGATTAATCTGTCCAGCGCCTGGGTAGTAGTGATAGATTCATCTGGCTGGGTGCCTGGGTAGTTGTGATAGATTAATCTGGCTGGGCGCCTGGGTAGTCGTGTTAGATGAATCTGGCCGGGCGCCTGGGTAGTCGTGTTAGATGAATCTGGCCTGGCGCCTGGGTAGTCGTGTTAGATGAATCTGGCTGGGCGCCTGGGTAGTCGTGTTAGATTAATCTGTCCAGCGCCTGGGTAGTGGTGTTAGATCAATCTGTCCTGCGCCTGGGTAGTCATGATAGATTAATCTGGCTGGGCGCCTGGGTAGTCGTGTTAGATGAATCTGGCCGGGCACCTGGGTAGTCGTGTCAGATTAATCTGTCCAGCGCCTGGGTAGTCGTGATAGATTCATCTGGCTGGGTGCCTGGGTAGTCGTGTTAGATGAATCTGGCTGGGCACCTGGGTAGTCGAGTTAGATTAATCTGGTGGAGGCCTGGGTAGTCGTGATAGATTCATCTGGCTGGGCGCCTGGGTAGTCGTGTTAGATTAATCTGGCTGGGCGCCTGGGTAGTCGTGTTAGATTAATCTGGCCTGGCGCCTGGGCAGTCGTGTTAGATGAATGTGGCCGGGCGCCTGGGTAGTCGTGTTAGATGAATCTGGCCCGGGATCTGGGTAGTCGTGTTAGATTAATCTGGCCGGGCGCCTGGGTAGTCGTGTTATATTAATCTGGCACGGGCACCTGGGTAGTCGTGTTAGATTAATCTGGCCGGGCGCCTGGGTAGTCATGATGGATTAATGTGGCTGGGCCCTGGGTAGTCGTGTTAGATTAATCTGGCCGGGTGCCTGGGTAGCCATGTTAGATTAATCTGGCCGGGCGCCTGGGTCGTCGTGTTAGATTCATCTGGCTGGGCGCCTGGGTAGTCGTGTTAGGTTAATCTGGCTGGGCGCCTGGATAGTCGTGTTAGATTAATCTTGCCGGGGGCGCCTGGGTAGTCGTGTTAGATTAATCTGGCCTGGCGCCTGGTTAGTCGTGATAGATTAATCTGGCTGGGCCCCTGGGTAGTCGTGTTAGATTAATCTGGCCGGGCCCCTGGCTAGTCGTGTTAGATTAATCTGGCCGGGCGCCTGGGTAGTCATGATAGATTAATCTGGCTGGGCCCTGGGTAGTCGTGTTAGATTAATCTGGCCGGGCGCCTGGTTAGTCGTGTTAGATGAATCTGGCCTGGCGTCTGGGCAGTCGTGTTAGATGAATCTAGCCGAGCGCCTGGGTAGTCGTGTTAGATTAATCTGGCCGGGCGCCTGGGTAGTCGTGTTAGATTAATCTGGCTGGGCGCCCAGGTAGTCATGTTAGATTAATCTGGCTGGGCGCCTGGGTAGTCGTGTTAGATTAATCTGGCCTGGCGCCTGGGTAGTCGTGTTAGATGAATCTGGCCTGGCGCCTGGCTAGTCGTGTTAGATTAATCTGGCCGGGCGCCTGGGTAGTCATGATAGATTAATCTGGCTGGGCCCTGGGTAGTCGTGTTAGATTAATCTGGCCGGGCGCCTGGTTAGTCGTGTTAGATGAATCTGGCCTGGCGTCTGGGCAGTCGTGTTAGATGAATCTGGCCCGGGACCTGGGTAGTCGTGATAGATTAATCTGGCTGGGAGCCTGGGTAGTCGTGATAGATTAATCTGGCTGGGCACCTGTGTAGTCGTGTTAGATTAATCTGGCCTGGCGCCTGGGCAGTCGTGTTAGATAAATCTGGCCTGGGACCTGGGTAGTCGTGATAGATTAATCTGGCTAGGCGTCTGGGTAGTCGTGATAGATTAATCTGGCTGGGCGCCTGGGTAGTCGTGTTAGATTAATCTTTCCAGCGCCTGGGTAGTCGTGATAGATTCATCTGGCTGGGTGCCTGGGTAGTTGTGATAGATTAATCTGGCTGGGCGCCTGGGTAGTCGTGTTAGATGAATCTGGCTGGGCGCCTGGGTAGTCGTGTTAGATTAATCTGTCCAGCGCCTGGGTAGTGGTGTTAGATCAATCTGTCCTGCGCCTGGGTAGTCGTGATAGATTAATCTGGCTGGGCGCCTGGGTAGTCGTGTTAGATGAATCTGGCCGGGCGCCTGGGTAGTCGTGTCAGATTAATCTGTCCAGCGCCTGGGTAGTCGTGATAGATTCATCTGGCTGGGCGCCTGGGTAGTCGTGTTAGATGAATCTGGCTGGGCACCTGGGTAGTCGAGTTAGATTAATCTGGTGGAGGCCTGGGTAGTCGTGATAGATTCATCTGGCTGGGCGCCTGGGTAGTCGTGTTAGATTAATCTGGCTGGGCGCCTGGGTAGTCGTGTTAGATTAATCTGGCCTGGCGCCTGGGCAGTCGTGTTAGATGAATGTGGCCAGGCGCCTGGGTAGTCGTGTTAGATGAATCTGGCCCGGGACCTGGGTAGTCGTGTTAGATTAATCTGGCCGGGCGCCTGGGTAGTCGTGTTATATTAATCTGGCACGGGCACCTGGGTAGTCGTGTTAGATTAATCTGGCCGGGCGCCTGGGTAGTCATGATGGATTAATGTGGCTGGGCCCTGGGTAGTCGTGTTAGATTAATCTGGCCGGGTGCCTGGGTAGCCATGTTAGATTAATCTGGCCGGGCGCCTGGGTCGTCGTGTTAGATTCATCTGGCTGGGCGCCTGGGTAGTCGTGTTAGAGAAATCTGGCCCGGGACCTGGGTAGTCGTGTTAGATTAATCTGGCCGGGCGCCTGAGTAGTCGTGTTAGATTAATCTGGCCTGGGCACCTGGGTAGTCGTGTTAGATTAATCTGGCCGGGCACCTGGGTAGTCATGATAGATTAATGTGGCTGGGCCCTGGGTAGTCGTGTTAGATTAATCTGGCCGGGTACCTGGGTAGTCATGTTAGATTAATCTGGCCGGGCGCCTGGGTCGTCGTGTTAGATTCATCTGGCTGGGCGCCTGGGTAGTCGTGTGAGATGAATCTGGCCAGGCGCCTGGGTAGTCGTGTTAGATTAATCTGGCCGGGTGCCTGGGTAGTCGTGATAGATTAATCTGGCCGGGCGCCTGGGTAGTCGTGTTAGATTAATCTGGCTGGGCGCCCAGGTAGTCGTGTTAGATGAATCTGGCCTGGCGCCTGTGTAGTCATGTTGGATTAATCTGGCCGGGCGCCTGGGTTGTCGTGTTCGATGAATCTGGCCGGGCGCCTGGGTAGTCGTGTTAGATGAATCTGGCCGGGCGCCCAGGTAGTCGTGTTAGATTAATCTGGCTGGGCGCCTGGGTAGTCGTGTTAGATTAATCTGTCCAGGGCCTGGGTAGTCGTGTTAGATGAATCTGGCCGGGCGCCTGGGTAGTCGTGTTAGATTAATCTGGCCGGGCGCCTGGGTAGTCGTGTTAGATTAATCTGGCCGGGCGCCTGGGTAGTCGTGTTCGATGACCTGGCCGGGCTCCTGGGTAGTCGTGTTAGATTAATCTGGCCGGGCGCCTGGGTAGTCGTGTTCGATGACCTGGCCGGGCGCCTGGGTAGTCGTGTGAGATGAATCTGGCCGGGCGCCTGGGTAGTCGTGTTAGATTAATCTGGCTGGGCGCCCAGGTAGTCGTGTTAGATGAATCTGGCCTGGCGCCTGTGTAGTCATGTTGGATTAATCTGGCCGGGCGCCTGGGTAGTCGTGTTGGATTAATCTGGCCGGGTTCCTGGGTAGTCGTGATAGATTAATCTGGCCGGGTGCCTGGCTAGTCGTGTTAGATGAATCTCCTAGTCATGTTTTGCACCTGGTGAAAGTTGATTGCAATAGGTTTGGAACCGGACTGCCTCCCAAATGTGGGCCAGGTGCTGTCTCCCACGAGTGGGCCAGGTGCTGTCTCCCACAAGTGGGCCAGGCGCTGCCTCCCACGAGTGGGCCAGGCGCTGCCTCCCACGATTGAGCCAGGCGCTGCCTCCCACGATTGAGCCAGGCGCTGCCTCCCACGAGTGGGCCAGGCGCTGCCTCCCACGAGTGGGCCAGGTGCTGCCTCCCACGAGTGGGCCCTCAACCTACGTCCAGGGTGCAGTTGAAACGTTCTACTGCCTTTCATTTGGGGTTACATCACCCTGGCGGCCCCCTCTCTGCACTCACCTCTCCCAAAGTACCGTTCACATGGTCTCCAGCGGTCGACAGAGCCTTTGTGGAACTGAAACATTGGTTCACCACAGCCTCCATCCAGGTCCGGCCCGTCAATTTGTGGTAGAGGTTGATGCTTCTGATGTTGGAGTTGGGGCCATCCTGTCCCAGTGATCTGCCCATGACCAAATGCTTCATCCCTGTGCCTTCCTGTCCCAGCGTTCTGCCCAGGACCAAAAGCTTCATCCCTGTGCCTTCCTGTCCCAGCGTTCTGCCCAGGACCAAAAGCTTCATCCCTGTGCCTTCCTGTCCCAGCGTTCTGCCCAGGACCAAAAGCTTCATCCCTGTGCCTTCCTGTCCCAGCGATCTGCCCAGGACCAAAAACTTAATCCCTGTGCCTTCCTGTCCCATCATCTCAATCCTGCAGAAAGGAACTACGATGTCGGCAACCGAGAACACCTGGCGGTCAAGATGGCATTAGAAGAGTGGGGGCACTGGCTGCAAGGAGCAGAACAGCCATTCCTGGTCTCGACCGGCCACAAAAAATGGAATATATCCGTACAGCCATGCACCTTAAGACGTGTGGTATGCAATCTGGTTTCCGCTCAGGTTATGGATGTGTCACTGCAACCTTAGTCTAGGGATAGGCGTTGTCTGTGCCCAACAATGTTTGTACCATGTTGTGTCGCTACCATGTTGTTGTCATGTTGTGTTGCTACCTTGCTATGTTGTTGTCTTGGGTCTCTCTTTATGTAGTGTTGTCTCTCTTGTCACGATGTGCGTTTTGGCAGGGGACCTGCCAAGTCACCAGGGGACCTTTTGCCTCTTGGCCGTCAGAATGTGTTCTTAAATGACTTGCCTAGTTAAACAAAGGTGAAGTAAACACTCAATAAATGTTCAATACACATTAAATAGAGGTTCAATAAAGTTTCAATAAATGTTAAATAATGGGTAAAGAATTAAATAAAGTGTGGCCTCTTCCCTTTGGTCCCGTTCCTGTCTCAGTCTCTACCGGGTCCCAGTCCTTTCTCAGTCTCTACCGGGTCCCAGCACTGACTCTCCTGGAACCAGAAGCACCTTGCTGTCATCCTACTGCATGTTATCTAGACATTCTACCAGCACTGCCTGGGCTTATATATATATACACTGCTCAAAAAAATAAAGGGAACACTTAAACAACACAATGTAACTCCAAGTCAATCACACTTCTGCATGTTATCTAGACATTCTACTGCATGTTATCTATACATTCTACTGCATGTTATCTATACATTCTACTGCATGTTATCTATACATTCCACTGCATGTTATCTAGACATTCTACTGCATGCTATCTGGACATTCTACTGCATGTTATCTAGACATTCTACTGCATGTTATCTAGACATTCTACTGCATGTTATCTAGACATTCTACTGCATGTTATCTAGACATTCTACTGCATGTTATCTATACATTCTACTGCATGTTATCTAGACATTCTACTGCATGTTATCTAGACATTCTACTGCATGTTATCTGGACATGTTATCTAGACATTCTACTGCATGTTATCTAGACATTCTACTGCATGTTATCTAGACATTCTACTGCATGTTATCTATACATTCTACTGCATGATATCTAGACATTCTACTGCATGTTATCTATACATTCTACTGCATGTTATCTAGACATTCTACTGCATGTTATCTAGACATTCTACTGCATGTTATCTAGACATTCTCCTTCATGTTATCTATACATTCTACTGCATGTTATCTAGACATTCTCCTTCATGTTATCTATACATTCTACTGCATGTTATCTAGACATTCTACTGCATGCTATCTGGACATGTTATCTAGACATGTTATCTATACATTCTACTGCATGTTATCTGGACATTCTACTGCATGTTATCTAGACATTCTACTGCATGTTATCTAGACATTCTACTGCATGTTATCTAGACATTCTACTGCATGTTATCTAGACATTCTACTGCATGTTATCTAGACATTCTACTGCATGTTATCTAGACATTCTACTGCATGTTATCTAGACATTCTACTGCATGTTATCTAGACATTCTACTGCATGTTATCTAGACATTCTACTGCATGTTATCTGGACATGTTATCTAGACATTCTACTGCATGTTATCTAGACATTCTACTGCATGTTATCTAGACATTCTACTGCATGTTATCTAGACATTCTCCTTCATGTTATCTATACATTCTACTGCATGTTATCTAGACATTCTCCTTCATGTTATCTATACATTCTACTGCATGTTATCTAGACATTCTACTGCATGCTATCTGGACATGTTATCTAGACATGTTATCTATACATTCTACTGCATGTTATCTGGACATTCTACTGCATGTTATCTAGACATTCTACTGCATGTTATCTAGACATTCTACTGCATGTTATCTAGACATTCTACTGCATGTTATCTAGACATTCTACTGCATGTTATCTAGACATTCTACTGCATGTTATCTAGACATTCTACTGCATGTTATCTAGACATTCTACTGCATGTTATCTAGACATTCTACTGCATGTTATCTAGAAATTCTACTGCATGTTATCTATACATTCTACTGCATGTTATCTATACATTCTACTGCATGTTATCTAGACATTCTACTGCATGTTATCTAGACATTCTACTGCATGTTATCTATACATTCTACTGCATGTTATCTAGACATTCTACTGCATGTTATCTAGACATTCTACTGCATGTTATCTATATATTCTACTGCATGTTATCTAGACATTCTCCTGCATGTTATCTAGACATTCTACTGCATGTTATCTAGACATTCTACTGCATGTTATCTAGACATTCTCCTGCATGTTATCTAGACATTCTCCTGCATGTTATCTAGACATTCTACTGCATGTTATCTAGACATTCTACTGCATGTTATCTAGACATTCTACTGCATGTTATCTGGACATTCTACTGCATGTTATCTAGACATTCTACTGCATGTTATCTAGACATTCTACTGCATGTTATCTAGACATTCTACTGCATGTTATCTAGACATTCTACTGCATGTTATCTAGACATTCTACTGCATGTTATCTAGACATTCTACTGCATGTTATCTAGACATTCTACTGCATGTTATCTAGACATTCTACTGCATGTTATCTGGACATGTTATCTAGACATTCTTCTGCATGTTATCTAGACATTCTACAGCATGTTATCTAGACATTCTCCTTCATGTTATCTATACATTCTACTGCATGTTATCTATACATTCTACTGCATGCTATCTGGACATGTTATCTAGACATGTTATCTAGACATTCTACTGCATGTTATCTAGACATTCTACTGCATGTTATCTAGACATTCTACTGCATGTTATCTAGACATTCTACTGCATGCTATCTGGACATGTTATCTAGACATGTTATCTAGACATTCTACTGCATGTTATCTGGACATTCTACTGCATGTTATCTGGACATTCTACTGCATGTTATCTAGACATTCTACTGCATGTTATCTAGACATTCTACTGCATGTTATCTATACATTCTACTGCATGTTATCTGGACATTCTACTGCATGTTATCTAGACATTCTACTGCATGTTATCTATACATTCTACTGCATGTTATCTAGACATTCTACTGCATGTTATCTAGACATTCTACTGCATGTTATCTAGACATTCTACTGCATGTTATCTAGACATTCTACTGCATGTTATCTATACATTCTACTGCATGTTATCTGGACATTCTACTGCATGTTATCGAGACAATCTACTGCATGTTATCTGGACATTCTACTGCATGTTATCTATAAAGATCGAAAAAGTCTTGGTTTTATGCATGTCAACATCAGAAGCCTCCTCCCTAAGTTTGTTTTACTCACTGCTTTAGCACACTCTGCTAACCCTGATGTCCTTGCCGTGTCTGAATCCTGGCTCAGGAAGGCCACCAAAAATTCAGAGATTTCCATACCCAACTATAACATCTTCCGTCAAGATAGAACTGCCAAAGGGGGCGGAGTCGCAGTCTACTGCAGAGATAGCCTGCAAAGTAATGTCATACTTTCCAGGTCCATACCCAAACAGTTTGAACTACTAATTTTGAAAATTACTCTCTCCAGAAACAAGTCTCTCACTGTTGCCGCCTGCTACCAACCCCCCTCAGCTCCCAGCTGTGCCCTGGACACCATTTGTGAATTGATCGCCCCCCATCTAGCTTCAGAGTTCGTTCTGTTAGGTGACCTAAACTGGGATATGCTTAACACCCCGGCAGTCCTACAATCTAAGCTAGATGCCCTCAATCTCACTCAAATCATCAAGGAACCCACCAGGTACAACCCTAACTCTGTAAACAAGGGCACCCTCATAGACGTCATCCTGACCAACTGGCCCTCCAAATATACCTCTGCTGTCTTCAACCAGGATCTCAGCGATCACTGCCTCATCGCCTGTATCCGCCACGGAGCCGCAGTCAAACGACCACCCCTCATCACTGTCAAACGCTCCCTAAAACACTTCTGTGAGCAGGCCTTTCTAATCGACCTGGCCCGGGTATCCTGGAAGGACATTGACCTCATCCCGTCAGTTGAGGATGCATGGTCATTCTTTAAAAGTAACTTCCACACCATTCTAGATAAGCATGCTCCGTTCAAAAAATGCAGAACCAAGAACAGATACAGCCCTTGGTTCACTCCAGACCTGACTGCCCTCGACCAGCACAAAAACATCCTGTGGCGGACTGCAATAGCATCGAATAGTCCCCGTGATATGCAACTGTTCAGGGAAGTCAGGAACCAATACACGCAGTCAGTCAGGAAAGCTAAGGCCAGCTTCTTCAGGCAGAAGTTTGCATCCTGTAGCTCCAACTCCAAAAAGTTCTGGGACACTGTGAAGTCCATGGAGAACAAGAGAACCTCCTCCAGGCTGCCCACTGCACTGAGGCTAAGAAACACGGTCTCCACCGATAAATCCATGATTATCGAAAACTTCAATAAGCACTTCTCAACGGCTGGCCATGCCTTCCGCCTGGCTACTCCAACCTCGGCCAACAGCTCCGCCCCCCCCGTAGCTCCTCACCCAAGCCTCTCCAGGTTCTCCTTTATCCAAATCCAGATAGCAGATGTTCTGAAAGAGCTGCAAAACCTGGACCCGTACAAATCAGCTGGGCTTGACAATCTGGACCCGCTATTTCTGAAACTATCTGCCGCCATTGTCGCAACCCCTATTACCAGCCTGTTCAACCTCTCTTTCATATCGTCTGAGATCCCCAAGGATTGAAAGCTGCCGCAGTCATCCCCTCTTCAAAGGGGGAGACACCCTGGACCCAAACTGTTACAGACCTATATCCATCCTGCCCTGCCTATCTAAGGTCTTCGAAAGCCAAGTCAACAAACAGGTCACTGACCATCTCGAATCCCACCGTACCTTCTCCGCTGTGCAATCTGGTTTCCGAGCCGGTCACGGGTGCACCTCAGCCACACTCAAGGTACTAAACGATATCATAACCGCCATCGATAAAAGACAGTACTGTGCAGCCGTCTTCATCGACCTCGCCAAGGCTTTCGACTCTGTCAATCACCATATTCTTATCGGCAGACTCAACAGCCTCGGTTTTTCGGATGACTGCCTTACCTGGTTCACCAATTACTTTGCAGACAGAGTTCAGTGTGTCAAATCGGAGGGCATGCTGTCCGGTCCTCTGGCAGTCTCTATGGGGGTGCCACAGGGTTCAATTCTCGGGCCGACTCTTTTCTCTGTGTATATCAATGATGTTGCTCTTGCTGCGGGCGATTCCCTGATCCACCTCTATGCAGACGACACCATTCTATATACTTTCGGCCCGTCATTGGACACTGTGCTATCTAACCTCCAAACGAGCTTCAATGCCATACAGCACTCCTTCCGTGGCCTCCAACTGCTCTTAAACGCGAGTAAAACCAAATGCATGCTTTTCAACCGATCGCTGCCTGCACCCGCATGCCCGACTAGCATCACCACCCTGGATGGTTCCGCCCTTGAATATGTGGACATCTATAAGTACCTAGGTGTCTGGCTAGAATGCAAACTCTCCTTCCAGACCCACATCAAACATCTCCAATCGAAAATCAAATCAAGAGTCGGCTTTCTATTCCGCAACAAAGCCTCCTTCACTCACGCTGCCAAGCTTACCCTAGTAAAACTGACTATCCTACCGATCCTCGACTTCGGCGATGTCATCTACAAAATGGCTTCCAACACTCTACTCAGCAAACTGGATGCAGTCTATCACAGTGCCATCCGTTTTGTCACTAAAGCACCTTATACCACCCACCACTGCGACTTGTATGCTCTAGTCGGCTGGCCCTCACTACATATTCGTCGCCAGACCCACTGGCTCCAGGTCATCTACAAGTCCATGCTAGGTAAAGCTCCGCCTTATCTCAGTTCACTGGTCACAATGGCAACACCCATCCGTAGCACGCGCTCCAGCAGGTGTATCTCACTGATCATCCCTAAAGCCAACACATCATTTGGCCGCCTTTCGTTCCAGTACTCTGCTGCCTGTGACTGGAACGAATTGCAAAATCGCTGAAGTTGGAGACTTTTATCTCCCTCACCAACTTCAAACATCAGCTATCCGAGCAGCTAACCGATCGCTGCAGCTGTACATAGTCTATAGGAAAATAGCCCACCCATTTTCACCTACCTCATTCCCATACTGTTTTTATACTGTTTTTATTTATTTATTTTTCTGCTCTTTTGCACACCAATATCTCTACCTGTACATGACCATCTGATCATTTATCACTCCAGTGTTAATCTGCAAAATTGTATTATTCGCCTACCTCCTCATGCCTTTTGCACACATTGTATATAGACTGCCCATTTTTTCTACTGTGTTATTGACTTGTTAATTGTTTATTCCATGTGTAACTCTGTGTTGTCTGTTCACACTGCTATGCTTTATCTTGGCCAGGTCGCAGTTGCAAATGAGAACTTGTTCTCAACTAGCCTACCTGGTTAAATAAAGGTGAAATAAAAAAATAAAAAAAATACATTCTACTGCATGTTATCTGGACATTCTACTGCATGTTATCTATACATTCTACTGCATGTTATCTATACATTCTACTGCATGTTATCTAGACATTCTACTGCATGTTATCTAGACATTCTACTGCATGTTATCTGGACATTCTACTACATGTTATCTATACATCCTCCTGCATGTTATCTAGACATTCTACTGCATGCTATCTATACATTCTACTGCATGTTATCTGGACATTCTACTGCATGTTATCTGGACATTCTACTGCATGTTATCTAGACATTCTACTGCATGTTCCTATACATTCTACTGCATGTTATCTAGACATTCTACTGCATGTTATCTAGACATTCTACTGCATGTTCCTATACATTCTACTGCATGTTATCTAGACATTCTACTGCATGTTATCTAGACATTCTACTGCATGTTTCTATACATTCTACTGCATGTTATCTAGACATTCTACTGCATGTTCCTATACATTCTACTGCATGTTATCTAGACATTCTACTGCATGTTATCTATACATTCTACTGCATATTATCTATACATTCTACAGCATGTTATCTGGACATTCTACTGCATGTTATCTATACTTTCTACTACATGTTATCTAGACATTCTACTGCATGTTATCTATACATTCTACTGCATGTTATCTAGACATTCTACTGCATGTTATCTATACATTCTACTGCATGTTATCTAGACATTCTACTGCATGTTATCTAGACATGTTATCTGGACATTCTACTGCATGCTATCAGGACATTCTACTGCATGTTATCTGGACATTCTACTGCATGTTATCTATACATTCTACTGCATGTTATCTAGACATTCTACTGCATGTTATCTATATATTCTACTGCATGTTATCTAGACATTCTACTGCATGTTATCTATACATTCTACTGCATATTATCTATACATTCTACTGCATGTTATCTGGACATTCTACTGCATGTTATCTATACATTCTGCTGCATATTATCTATACATTCTACAGCATGTTATCTGGACATTCTACTGCATGTTATCTAGACATTCTACTGCATGTTATCTAGACATTCTACTGCATGTTATCTAGACATGTTATCTGGACATTCTACTGCATGTTATCTAGACATGTTATCTGGACATTCTACTGCATGTTATCTAGACATGTTATCTAGACATTCTACTGCATGTTATCTAGACATGTTATCTGGACATTCTACTGTATGTTATCTAGACATTCTACTGCATGTTATCTGGACATTCTACTGCATGTTATCTAGACATGTTATCTAGACATTCTACTGCATGTTATCTAGACATGTTATCTATACATTCTACTGCATGTTATCTATACATTCTACTGCATGTTATCTGGACATTCTACTGCATGTTATCTGGACATTCTACTGCATGTTATCTAGACATTCTACTGCATGTTATCTGGACATTCTACTGCATGTTATCTGGACATTCTACTGCATGTTATCTAGACATTCTACTGCATGTTATCTAGACATTCTACTGCATGTTATCTGGACATTCTACTGCATGTTATCTAGACATTCTACTGCATGTTATCTAGACATTCTACTGCATGTTTCTATACATTCTACTTCATGTTATCTAGACATTCTACTGCATGTTATCTGGACATTCTACTGCATGTTATCTAGACATTATACTGCATGTTATCTATACATTCTACTGCATGTTATCTAGACATTCTACTGCATGTTATCTAGACATTCTACTGCATGTTATCTAGACATTCTACTGCATGTTATCTAGACATTCTACTGCATGTTATCTGGACATTCTACTGCATGTTATCTAGACATTCTACTGCATGTTATCTAGACATTATACTGCATGTTATCTATACATTCTACTGCATGTTATCTAGACATTCTACTGCATGTTATCTATACATTCTACTGCATGTTATCTAGACATTCTACTGCATGTTATCTATACATTCTACTGCATGTTATCTAGACATGTTATCTAGACATTCTACTGCATGTTATCTAGACATGTTATCTGGACATTCTACTGCATGTTATCTAGACATGTTATCTATACATTCTACTGCATGTTATCTATACATTCTACCGCATGTTATCTAGACATTTTACTGCATGTTATCTAGACATGTTATCTAGAAATTCTACTGCATGTTATCTGGACATTGTACTGTATGTTTTCGTTTCATGGTAACAATTATACTGAGGTATCTTGTTGCAGGTGCATGGTAACAATTAGACTGAGGTATCTTGTT
This sequence comes from Oncorhynchus gorbuscha, assembly GCF_021184085.1. Classification (NCBI taxonomy): domain Eukaryota; kingdom Metazoa; phylum Chordata; class Actinopteri; order Salmoniformes; family Salmonidae; genus Oncorhynchus; species Oncorhynchus gorbuscha. Next base: position 349,641 of record NW_025745749.1, on the reverse strand, counting down.
GCAGGTGCATGGTAACAGCTAGTTAAGTTGAAAGGAAACAGAAACCCGCTCTCTTGCTAGTATCACTTTGTTATTGTAATGTACGTGTCGGGCTCTTGGCTTTCATCAGAGATTTTTGCTCCACTAAACAAAATTAACCATGTTAGGTATAATAACAATTGATTACATTTCAATAGAACCTTTCATAATGTCAAAGTCCATTAAAAGAAAAAAACCAAGCAACACATCATGAGTAGCGTAGCAACACATCATGAGTAGCGTAGCAACACATCATGAGTAGCGTAGCAACACATCCTGAGTAGCGTAGCAACACATCATGAGTAGCGTAGCAACACATCATGAGTAGCGTAGCAACACATCCTGAGTAGCGTAGCAACACATCATGAGTAGCGTAGCAACACATCATGAGTAGCGTAGCAACACATCCTGAGTAGCGTAGCAACACATCATGAGTAGCGTAGCAACACATCATGAGTAGCATAGCAACACATCATGAGTAGCGTAGCAACACATCCTGAGTAGCGTAGCAACACATCCTGAGTAGCGTAGCAACACATCATGAGTAGCGTAGCAACACATCATGAGTAGCGTAGCAACACATCCTGAGTAGCGTAGCAACACATCATGAGTAGCGTAGCAACACATCATGAGTAGCGTAGCAACACATCCTGAGTAGCGTAGCAACACATCATGAGTAGCGTAGCAACACATCATGAGTAGCATAGCAACACATCATGAGTAGCGTAGCAACACATCCTGAGTAGCGTAGCAACACATCCTGAGTAGCGTAGCAACACATCATGAGTAGCGTAGCAACACATCATGAGTAGCGTAGCAACACATCCTGAGTAGCGTAGCAACACATCATGAGTAGCGTAGCAACACATCATGAGTAGCGTAGCAACACATCCTGAGTAGCGTAGCAACACATCATGAGTAGCGTAGCTAAGCAACACATCCTGAGTAGCGTAGCTAAGCAACACATCCTGAGTAGCGTAGTTAAGCAACACATCCTGAGTAGCGTAGCTAAGCAACACATCCTGAGTAGCGTAGCTAAGCAACACATCATGAGTAGCGTAGCTAAGCAACACATCCTGAGTAGCGTAGCTAAGCAACACATCCTGAGTAGCGTAGCTAAGCAACACATCATGAGTAGCGTAGCTAAGCAACACATCCTGAGTAGCGTAGCTAAGCAACACATCATGAGTAGCGTAGCTAAGCAACACATGAGTTGCATAGCTATGCAACACATCATGAGTAGCCTAGTTATAGTTGGTCCACCAATAGAGGCCAAGTCTGAGTGTATGTATTCTCGAGAATTGAAGAGGGACAGTTCATGGCTTGATCAGAGGAAGGTGGTCAGGGAGATTGTTGATAAAGAGTCTGATAATGATCATGTAGAGGGCTACTTTGGGGACCAGCCTGAGTCATGTAGAGGACTACTCTGGGAACCAGCCTGAGTCATGTAGAGGGCTACTCTGGGAACCAGCCTGAGTCATGTAGAGGACTACTCTGGGAACCAGCCTGAGTCATGTAGAGGGCTACTCTGGGGACCAGCCTGAGTCATGTAGAGGACTACTCTGGGGACCAGCCTGAGTCATGTAGAGGACTACTCTGGGAACCAGCCTGAGTCATGTAGAGGACTACTCTGGGAACCAGCCTGAGTCATGTAGAGGACTACTCTGGGAACCAGCCTGAGTCATGTAGAGGGCTACTCTGGGAACCAGCCTGAGTCATGTAGAGGACTACTCTGGGAACCAGCCTGAGTCATGTAGAGGGCTACTCTGGGGACCAGCCTGAGTCATGTAGAGGACTACTCTGGGAACCAGCCTGAGTCATGTAGAGGGCTACTCTGGGAACCAGCCTGAGTCATGTAGAGGACTACTCTGGGAACCAGCCTGAGTCATGTAGAGGGCTACTCTGGGGACCAGCCTGAGTCATGTAGAGGACTACTCTGGGGACCAGCCTGAGTCATGTAGAGGACTACTCTGGGAACCAGCCTGAGTCATGTAGAGGACTACTCTGGGAACCAGCCTGAGTCATGTAGAGGACTACTCTGGGAACCAGCCTGAGTCATGTAGAGGGCTACTCTGGGAACCAGCCTGAGTCATGTAGAGGACTACTCTGGGAACCAGCCTGAGTCATGTAGAGGGCTACTCTGGGGACCAGCCTGAGTCATGTAGAGGACTACTCTGGGAACCAGCCTGAGTCATGTAGAGGGCTACTCTGGGAACCAGCCTGAGTCATGTAGAGGACTACTCTGGGAACCAGCCTGAGTCATGTAGAGGACTACTCTGGGAACCAGCCTGAGTCATGTAGAGGGCTACTCTGGGGACCAGCCTGAGTCATGTAGAGGACTACTCTGGCAACCAGCCTGAGTCATGTAGAGGGCTACTCTGGGGACCAGCCTGAGTCATGTAGCTGCTGGACCTCTCCTCCTTCACAATGTCTGGCACCCACTTGGGTGATGCCTCTGCAGCTCTGAGCTCCAGAAATCTAACCACACAGAGTTCAGAGTAGTAGCAAGTCATCCTTAGGCCTACGGTACAAGCAGGGTTACTACAAATACGTTGATCCAAATGCCTGCTACTTAGCTAACGTTAGCTCAAATCAACAACACAAAATGTCATTTCTGGTTCATATGAACCAAAGACAGTACATTATGAAGATAGGCAGAAACTTCTCCAACAAAAATCAATGATCACACTTGTAGGTGAGGACATGGTGACGTCGGTGAGCTAAGCTCATGTTTAACGGTCGTCTCAAACCGAGCTGTTCATGTGGAGGCCAACAAATCAAACTAACTCCTTCGAAAAATGTTGTTTTTGGCAAAAAAAAATAAGTGTCAGTTTGTCACTTTCACAAGGTTGTAGTAATAACATGTTCCACTACTGAAGACATTGTCTCTAATCTAGTGGAGTAATAACATGTTCCACTACTGAAGACATTGTCTCTAATCTAGTGGAGTAATAACATGTTCCACTACTGAAGACATTGTCTCTAATCTAGTGGAGTAATAACATGTTCCACTACTGAAGACATTGTCTCTAATCCAGGTTGTAGTAATAACATGTTCCACTACTGAAGACATTGTCTCTAATCCAGGTTGGAGTAATAACATGTTCCACTACTGAAGACATTGTCTCTAATCTAGTGGAGTAATAACATGTTCCACTACTGCAGACATTGTCTCTAATCTAGTGGAGTAATAACATGTTCCACTACTGAAGACATTGTCTCTAATCTAGTGGAGTAATAACATGTTCCACTACTGAAGACATTGTCTCTAATCTAGTGGAGTAATAACATGTTCCACTACTGAAGACATTGTCTCTAATCTAGTGGAGTAATAACATGTTCCACTACTGAAGACATTGTCTCTAATCTAGTGGAGTAATAACATGTTCCACTACTGAAGACATTGTCTCTAATCTAGTGGAGTAATAACATGTTCCACTACTGAAGACATTGTCTCTAATCTAGTGGAGTAATAACATGTTCCACTACTGAAGACATTGTCTCTAATCTAGTGGAGTAATAACATGTTCCACTACTGAAGACATTGTCTCTAATCTAGTGGAGTAATAACATGTTCCACTACTGAAGACATTGTCTCTAATCTAGTGGAGTAATAACATGTTCCACTACTGAAGACATTGTCTCTAATCTAGTGGAGTAATAACATGTTCCACTACTGAAGACATTGTCTCTAATCTAGTGGAGTAATAACATGTTCCACTACTGAAGACATTGTCTCTAATCTAGTGGAGTAATAACATGTTCCACTACTGAAGACATTGTCTCTAATCTAGTGGAGTAATAACATGTTCCACTACTGAAGACATTGTCTCTAATCTAGTGGAGTAATAACATGTTCCACTACTGAAGACATTGTCTCTAATCTAGTGGAGTAATAACATGTTCCACTACTGAAGACATTGTCTCTAATCCAGGTTGTAGTAATAACATGTTCCACTACTGAAGACATTGTCTCTAATCTAGTGGAGTAATAACATGTTCCACTACTGAAGACATTGTCTCTAATCTAGTGGAGTAATAACATGTTCCACTACTGAAGACATTGTCTCTAATCTAGTGGAGTAATAACATGTTCCACTACTGAAGACATTGTCTCTAATCTAGTGGAGTAATAACATGTTCCACTACTGAAGACATTGTCTCTAATCTAGTGGAGTAATAACATGTTCCACTACTGAAGACATTGTCTCTAATCCAGGTTGTAGTAATAACATGTTCCACTACTGAAGACATTGTCTCTAATCCAGGTTGTAGTAATAACATGTTCCACTACTGAAGACATTGTCTCTAATCTAGTGGAGTAATCACATGTTCCACTACTGAAGACATTGTCTCTAATCCAGGTTGTAGTAATAACATGTTCCACTACTGAAGACATTGTCTCTAATCTAGAGGAGTAATAACATGTTCCACTACTGAAGACATTGTCTCTAATCTAGTGGAGTAATAACATGTTTCCCTACCGAAGACATTGTCTCTAATCTAGTGGAGTAATAACATGTTCCACTACTGAAGACATTGTCTCTAATCTAGTGGAGTAATCACATGTTCCCCTACTGAAGACATTGTCTCTAATCTAGTGGAGTAATAACATGTTCCACTACTGAAGACATTGTCTCTAATCTAGTGGAGTAATCACATGTTCCCCTACTGAAGACATTGTCTCTAATCTAGTGGAGTAATAACATGTTCCACTACTGAAGACATTGTCTCTAATCTAGTGGAGTAATAACATGTTCCCCTACCGAAGACATTGTCTCTAATCTAGTGGAGTAATAACATGTTCCACTACTGAAGACATTGTCTCTGATCCAGGTTGGAGTAATAACATGTTCAACTACTGAAGACATTGTCTCTAATCTAGATTGTACATTTAGATTTTGAGAAAATTAACAACCGAGGAAGAATTTTTCACTTCTCTCATTGGCCCAAACCCCATCCTGTCTGCATAGACTGTTTCACAAGCGTTCCCGAAAGTTGCGCCATTTTGTGCCTCTAGGTTTAGAAACTTTGCGACATAACTGATGGTGCGTTGAAGACAACAGGGAAAAAAATATTTTTCCTTTGCCAAGATAATTTTTCCTTTGCCAAGATCCACCTGGAGGAGAATATCAAGAAGCTGATTAAACAGCATGATTATTACACAGGTGCACCTTGTGCTGGGGACAATAAAAGGCCACTCTAAAATGTGCAGTTTTGTCACACAACACAATGCTACAGATGTCTCAAGTTTTGAGTGAGCAAGCAATTGGCATGCTGACTGCAGGAATGTTCATCAGAGCTGTTGACAGAGCACTGAATGTTAATTTCTCTACCATAAGCCACCTCCAATGTCATTTTAGACAATTTGTCAGTACATCCTACCGGCCTCACAAGCGCAGACCACATGTAACCACGCAAGCCCAGGAATTTATTTCAACGGACTGATTTCCTTCCTGAACTGTAACTCAGTCAAATGTTTGAAAGTATTGCATGTTGCTTTTATATTTTTTTCTGTATAATTTTGGAACAACTCGGAATTACTAGTCAGAAACTCAGGCATCATCCTGGATCTCTGACTTCTCCGACCTGAAGATCGCCGATTTCACGATTTTCAAAGTCTGAGCATGTTTTGTTTCCAAATTCCCAGTTGTTTTGAAAACACCAAAAGTATAACGTTTAGGTCATGGCATACTGCATACTTTTGACTAAATAGTACATAATACACACTATGCAGTGTAAGCAAGTAGTAGGCAAGACAGATTTGGGACACGGTTTGAATATTGCTTTCCATCAGTGACTCCCAAACAAATTTACTGGGCTTGACCAATTTTGACAAAAACTATGGATATACAGTATGTTGCCAGATGAGCTGGGCAAAGTTTAGCTGTGCAAAATTGAGCTGTGCAAAGCTTAGCAGTGCAAAATTGAGCGGGGCAAAGTTTAGCTGTGCAAAGTTGAGCTGTGTAAAGTTGAGCTGCGTAAAGTTGAGCTGTGCAAAGTTGAGCTGTGTAAAGTTGAGCTGTGTAAAGTTGAGCTGTGTAAAGTTGAGCTGTGTAAAGTTGAGCTGTGCAGAGTTGAGCTGTGTAAAGTTGAGCTGTGTAAAGTTGAGCTGTGTAAAGTTGAGCTGTGTAAAGTTGAGCTGTGCAGAGTTGAGCTGTGCAGAGTTGAGCTGTGTAAAGTTGAGCTGTGTAAAGTTAAGCTGTGTAAAGTTGAGCTGTGTAAAGTTGAGCTGTGTAAAGTTGAGCTGTGTAAAGTTGAGCTGTGTAAAGTTGAGCTGTGTAAAGTTGAGCTGTGTAAAGTTGCCAAAGGTGCACCAAGTATTAACTCTGGGGGGTGAGCACACGCAAATACGACATCTTTTGTATTAATTAGCACAATTTTCTAAAATGTTTCTTTCACTTTGAAAATGTTTACTGGGTACCTCGTTAGGAAGAAAGTCAAAATGCAATCCATTTTTTTTATTTAATTTTAAAAACAACAAAATGTGAAGACGTTTAGGCACTGTAGTTTAAGATATCTAAATAATCTATGCTCTATGATCTCGTTATAAAACGAATGTAAACGTTATTTAAAATTCATGTTGCTTTGGCAGTTGTCGATCAGCTTTAGGAATAATGTCTGTGCTTTAATAATATGATACCTGAGCTCGCTGTTACGTAGGCTATTGTGCACGGCTGATGGCAAACTGAAAACGTATTTCAAACACCATTAAATGTATAGATTAACATGTATAAAAAGGCTAATTGTAAAGAAATTAAGTAGAAAAATGATCATGAGAATTTACAAAAGACATAAAGACATAATGAATCCTCTACAGTATTTTAGAACAGAGGTATCCAGGTGAGTGTTTCTGTGCCCATGTCTTTTGGCTCATATTGTGTTGGTTTAGAATAGAGTCTTTATTCGCTTCCAATGTTTTTCCAGTCTTTGTGTTGCTGTTCATTCTCCTAACCCAGGCTATCCTTGTGTATCCACAACAGTCCTCATGGTGCTTTATGGAACTGATTCAAACTTAACATACGTAGACTTAACATGGACTTCAGTCCAGATGTTTTACTGAAGTCTATGTTAAATCCGGTTATCTTAAGTCAGAATCAGGCCCTATTCTTGTTTAATCTTCACATTGTAGAATCAGTTGATTGATCAGTAGCTTCATGAATCAGTTGATTGATCAGTAGCGTCATGAATCAGTTGATTGATCAGTAGCTTCATGAATCAGTTGATTGATCAGTAGCTTCATGAATCAGTTGATTGATCAGTAGCGTCATGAATCAGTTGATTGATCAGTAGCTTCATGAATCAGTTGATTGATCAGTAGCTTCATGAATCAGTTGATTGATCAGTAGCGTCATGAATCAGTTGATTGATCAGTAGCTTCATGAATCAGTTGATTGATCAGTAGCTTCATGAATCAGTTGATTGATCAGTAGCGTCATGAATCAGTTGATTGATCAGTAGCTTCATGAATCAGTTGATTGATCAGTAGATTCATGAATCAGTTCAGTTCCAGCTCTTTACCAATGTCCTCCTTTCTACATCTTTTCTCGTCTGCGTTCCATAGGGCGCCCTATTCCCTATATAGTGCACTATCATGAAACGGGCCCATAGGAAATAGGGGGCCAACTTTGGAGGCAGACCTCGATGAATGGTTCATTTACACTGAGAGGAGACAAAGGCCCTCTTGTGGCTGTGCTTGGTGACTGGGGCCAGACGTACAGTGCTGTGCAAGCTGGTCAGTCCAAACTGGACAGAAGCTGAAATCTGGAATATCAGGGCTTCTAACAGGCTGCTTGGTTCAGCCATCCGACGCAGTAGCTCCTCCTGGGCTGTCAGCTCACTGCGGTCTGGGACCTATGAAGGAAGAGTATGACGGCTATGAAACGAGGCATTAACATCAGACACAAGTATTATTGTAGTAACTATGGAGGGGGTGGAGAAAGTGGTGGAGGAAACTGATGAGGGGGTGGAGAAAGTGGTGGAGGAAACTGATGAGGGGGTGGAGAAAGTGGTGGAGGAAACTGATGAGGGGATGGAGAAAGTGGTGGAGAAAGTGGTGGAGGAAACTGATGAGGGGGTGGAGAAAGTGGTGGAGAAAGTGGTGGAGGAAACTGATGAGGGGTGGAGAAAGTGGTGGAGGAAACTGATGAGGGGGTGGAGAAAGTGGTGGACGAAACTGATGAGGGGGTGGAGAAAGTGGTGGAGAAAACTGATGAGGGGGTGGAGAAAGTGGTGGAGGAAACTGATGAGGGGGTGGAGAAAGTGGTGGAGGAAACTGATGAGGGGTGGAGAAAGTGGTGGAGAAAGTGGTGGAGGAAACTGATGAGGGGTGGAGAAAGTGGTGGAGAAAGTGGTGGAAGAAACTGATGAGGGGTGGAGAAAGTGGTGGAGAAAGTGGTGGAGGAAACTGATGAGGGAGTGGAGAAAGTGGTGGAGAAAGTGGTGGAGGAAACTGATGAGGGGTGGAGAAAGTGGTGGAGGAAACTGATGAGGGGTGGAGAAAGTGGTGGAGGAAACTGATGAGGGGATGGAGAAAGTGGTGGAGAAAGTGGTGGAGGAAACTGATGAGGGGGTGGAGAAAGTGGTGGAGGAAACTGATGAGGGGGTGGAGAAAGTGGTGGAGGAAACTGATGAGGGGATGGAGAAAGTGGTGGAGGAAACTGATGAGGGGATGGAGAAGGTGGTGGAGAAAGTGGTGGAGGAAACTGATGAGGGGGTGGAGAAAGTGGTGGAGGAAACTGATGAGGGGTGGAGAAAGTGGTGGAGGAAACTGATGAGGGGATGGAGAAAGTGGTGGAGAAAGTGGTGGAGGAAACTGATGAGGGGTGGAGAAAGTGGTGGAGGAAACTGATGAGGGTGTGGAGAAAGTGGTGGAGGAAACTGATGAAGGGGTGGAGAAAGTGGTGGAGGAAACTGATGAGGGGGTGGAGAAAGTGGTGGAGGAAACTGATGAGGGGGTGGAGAAAGTGGTGGAGGAAACTGATGAGGGGGTGGAGAAAGTGGTGGAGGAAACTGATGAGGGGATGGAGAAAGTGGTGGAGAAAGTGGTGGAGGAAACTGATGAGGGGGTGGAGAAAGTGGTGGAGGAAACTGATGAGGGATGGAGAAAGTGGTGGAGAAAGTGGTGGAGGAAACTGATGAGGGGTGGAGAAAGTGGTGGAGGAAACTGATGAGGGTGTGGAGAAAGTGGTGGAGGAAACTGATGAAGGGGTGGAGAAAGTGGTGGAGGAAACTGATGAGGGGGTGGAGAAAGTGGTGGAGGAAACTGATGAGGGGGTGGAGAAAGTGGTGGAGGAAACTGATGAGGGGGTGGAGAAAGTGGTGGAGGAAACTGGTGAGGGGTGGAGAAAGTGGTGGAGGAAACTGATGAGGGGGTGGAGAAAGTGGTGGAGGAAACTGATGAGGGGTGGAGAAAGTGGTGGAGAAAGTGGTGGAGGAAACTGATGAGGGGTGGAGAAAGTGGTGGAGGAAACTGATGAGGGGTGGAGAAAGTGGTGGAGGAAACTGATGAGGGGATGGAGAAAGTGGTGGAGAAAGTGGTGGAGGAAACTGATGAGGGGTGGAGAAAGTGGTGGAGGAAACGGATGAGGGGGTGGAGAAAGTGGTGGAGGAAACTGATGAGGGGTGGAGAAAGTGGTGGAGGAAACTGATGAGGGGGTCGAGAAAGTGGTGGAGAAAGTGGTGGAGGAAACTGATGAGGGGGTGGAGAAAGTGGTGGAGGAAACGGATGAGGGGGTGGAGAAAGTGGTGGAGAAAGTGGTGGAGGAAACTGATGAAGGGGTGGAGAAAGTGGTGGAGGAAACTGATGAGGGGGTGGAGAAAGTGGTGGAGGAAACTGATGAGGGGGTGGAGAAAGTGGTGGAGGAAACTGATGAGGGGTGGAGAAAGTGGTGGAGGAAACTGATGAGGGGGTGGAGAAAGTGGTGGAGAAAGTGGTGGAGGAAACTGATGAAGGGGTGGAGAAAGTGGTGGAGGAAACTGATGAGGGGTGGAGAAAGTGGTGGAGGAAACTGATGAGGGGGTGGAGAAAGTGGTGGAGGAAACTGGTGAGGGGGTGGAGAAAGTGGTGGAGGAAACTGATGAGGGGGTGGAGAAAGTGGTGGAGGAAACTGATGAGGGGGTGGAGAAAGTGGTGGAGAAAGTGGTGGAGGAAACTGATGAGGGGTGGAGAAAGTGGTGGAGGAAACTGATGAGGGGTGGAGAAAGTGGTGGAGGAAACTGATGAGGGATGGAGAAAGTGGTGGAGAAAGTGGTGGAGGAAACTGATGAGGGGTGGAGAAAGTGGTGGAGGAAACAGATGAGGGGGTGGAGAAAGTGGTGGAGGAAACTGATGAGGGGTGGAGAAAGTGGTGGAGGAAACTGATGAGGGGGTGGAGAAAGTGGTGGAGAAAGTGGTGGAGGAAACTGATGAGGGGTGGAGAAAGTGGTGGAGGAAACGGATGAGGGGGTGGAGAAAGTGGTGGAGAAAGTGGTGGAGGAAACTGATGAAGGGGTGGAGAAAGTGGTGGAGGAAACTGATGAGGGGGTGGAGAAAGTGGTGGAGGAAACTGATGAGGGGGTGGAGAAAGTGGTGGAGGAAACTGATGAGGGGTGGAGAAAGTGGTGGAGGAAACTGATGAGGGGGTGGCGAAAGTGGTGGAGAAAGTGGTGGAGGAAACTGATGAAGGGGTGGAGAAAATGGTGGAGGAAACTGATGAAGGGGTGGAGAAAGTGGTGGAGGAAACTGATGAAGGGGTGGAGAAAGTGGTGGAGGAAACTGATGAAGGGGTGGAGAAAGTGGTGGAGGAAACTGATGAGGGGGTGGAGAAAGTGGTGGAGGAAACTGATGAGGGGTGGAGAAAGTGGTGGAGGAAACTGATGAGGGGTGGAGAAAGTGGTGGAGAAAGTGGTGGAGGAAACTGATGAGGGGTGGAGAAAGTGGTGGAGGAAACTGATGAGGGGTGGAGAAAGTGGTGGAGAAATGGTGGAGGAAAGTGATTAGGGGTGGAGAAAGTGGTGGAGGAAACTGATGAGGGGTGGAGAAAGTGGTGGAGGAAACTGATGAGGGGTGGAGAAAGTGGTGGAGAAAGTGGTGGAGGAAACTGATGAGGGGGTGGAGAAAGTGGTGGAGGAAACTGATGAGGGGTGGAGAAAGTGGTGGAGGAAACTGATGAGGGGTCGAGAAAGTGGTGGAGGAAACTGATGAGGGGTGGAGAAAGTGGTGGAGGAAACTGATGAGGGTGTGGAGAAAGTGGTGGAGGAAACTGATGAGGGGTGGAGAAAGTGGTGGAGGAAACTGATGAGGGGGTGGAGAAAGTGGTGGAGAAAGTGGTGGAGGAAACTGATGAGGGGTGGAGAAAGTGGTGGAGGAAACTGATGAGGGGTGGAGAAAGTGGTGGAGAAAGTGGTGGAGGAAACTGATGAGGGTGGAGAAAGTGGTGGGGGAAACTGATGAGGGGGTGGAGAAAGTGGTGGAGGAAACTGATGAGGGGTGGAGAAAGTGGTGGAGGAAACTGATGAGGGGGTCGAGAAAGTGGTGGAGAAAGTGGTGGAGGAAACTGATGAGGGGTGGAGAAAGTGGTGGAGGAAACGGATGAGGGGGTGGAGAAAGTGGTGGAGAAAGTGGTGGAGGAAACTGATGAAGGGGTGGAGAAAGTGGTGGAGGAAACTGATGAGGGGTGGAGAAAGTGGTGGAGGAAACTGATGAGGGGGTGGAGAAAGTGGTGGAGAAAGTGGTGGAGGAAACTGATGAAGGGGTGGAGAAAGTGGTGGAGGAAACTGATGAAGGGGTGGAGAAAGTGGTGGAGGAAACTGATGAAGGGGTGGAGAAAGTGGTGGAGGAAACTGATGAAGGGGTGGAGAAAGTGGTGGAGGAAACTGATGAGGGGGTGGAGAAAGTGGTGGAGGAAACTGATGAGGGGGTGGAGAAAGTGGTGGAGGAAACTGATGAGGGGGTGGAGAAAGTGGTGGAGAAATGGTGGAGGAAACTGATGAGGGGTGGAGAAAGTGGTGGAGGAAACTGATGAGGGGGTGGAGAAAGTGGTGGAGGAAACTGATCATATGATGGCAGGATCTTCATCATCTCCCAGACAGTGATACAGTATCTCAGATAGGGTGGAGTGTAGCATGATGCATTGCAGTACCCATAATGCCCTGTAACCATATCTGGTTTTACTACAGTACCCATAATGCCCTGTAACCATATCTGGTTTTACAACAGTAGCCGGCAGCAGGTAGCCTAGTGGTTAGAGTGATAGACCAGTAACGAGCAGGTAGCCTAGTGGTTAGAGTGTTGGACTAGTAACCAGCAGGTAGCCTAGTGGTTAGAGTGATAGACCAGTAACCAGCAGGTAGCCTAGTGGTTAGAGTGTTGGACTAGTAACCAACAGGTAGCCTTGTGGTTAGAGTGTTGGACTAGTAACCAGCAGGTAGCCTAGTGGTTAGGGTTGGACTAGTAACCAGCAGGTAGCCTAGTGGTTAGAGCGTTGGACTAGTAACCAGCAGGTAGCCTAGTGGTTAGAGTGATAGACCAGTAACCAGCAGGTAGCCTAGTGGTTAGAGTGTTGGACTAGTAACCAGCAGGTAGCCTAGTGGTTAGAGTGATAGACCAGTAACCAGCAGGTAGCCTAGTGGTTAGAGTGTTGGACTAGTAACCAGCAGGTAGCCTAGTGGTTAGAGTGTTGGACTGGTAACCAGCAGGTAGCCTAGTGGTTAGAGTGATAGACCAGTAACCAGCAGGTAGCCTAGTGGTTAGAGTGATAGATCAGTAACCAGCAGGTAGCCTAGTGGTTAGAGTGATAGACCAGTAACCAGCAGGTAGCCTAGTGGTTAGAGTGATAGACCAGTAACCAGCAGGTAGCCTAGTGGTTAGAGTGATAGACCAGTAACCAGCAGGTAGCCTAGTGGTTAGAGTGATAGACCAGTAACCAGCAGGTAGCCTAGTGGTTAGAGCGTTGGACTAGTAACCAGCAGGTAGCCTAGTGGTTAGAGTGTTGGGCCAGTAACCATCAGGTAGCCTAGTGGTTAGAGTGATAGACCAGTAACCAGCAGGTAGCCTAGTGGTTAGAGCGTTGGACTAGTAACCAGCAGGTAGCTTAGTGGTTAGAGTGATAGACCAGTAACCAGCAGGTAGCCTAGTGGTTAGAGTGATAGACCAGTAACCAGCAGGTAGCCTAGTGGTTAGAGTGATAGACCAGTAACCAGCAGGTAGCCTGGGGTTAGAGCGTTGGACTAGTAACCAGCAGGTAGCCTAGTGGTTAGAGTGATAGACCAGTAACCAGCAGGTAGCCTAGTGGTTAGAGTGATAGACCAGTAACCAGCAGGTAGCCTAGTGGTTAGAGTGATAGACCAGTAACCAGCAGGTAGCCTAGTGGTTAGAGCGTTGGACTAGTAACCAGCAGGTAGCCTAGTGGTTAGAGTGTTGGGCCAGTAACCAGCAGGTAGCCTAGTGGTTAGAGTGATAGACCAGTAACCAGCAGGTAGCCTAGTGGTTAGTGTGATAGACCAGTAACCAGCAGGTAGCCTAGTGGTTAGAGTGTTGGACTAGTAACCAGCAGGTAGCCTAGTGGTTAGAGTGATAGACCAGTAACCAGCAGGTAGCCTAGTGGTTAGAGCATTGGACTAGTAACCAGCAGGTAGCCTAGTGGTTAGAGCGTTGGACTAGTAACCAAAAGGTTGCTGGATCAAATCCCAGAGCTGACAAGGTAAAAATCTGTCGTTCTGCCCCTGAACAGACAGTTAACCCACTGTTCCTATGCCGTCATTGAAATAATTTGTTCATAACTGAATTTGTTCATAACTGACTTGCCTAGTAAAATACATTTTTTAAAAGTATCCATAATACCCTGTAAACATATCTGGTTTTACTACAGTACCCACAATGCCTTGTAATCGTATCTGGCTTTACTACAGTACCCATAATGCCCTGTAACAGTATCTGGCTTTACTACAGTACCCATAATGCCTTGTAACCATATATGGCTTTACTACAGTACCCATAATGCCTTGTAACAGTATCTGGCTTTACTACAGTACCCATAATGCCCTGTAACCGTATCTGGCTTTACTACTGTACCCATAATGCCTTGTAACCGTATCTGTTTTTACTACAGTACCCATAATGTCTTGTAACCGTATCTGTTTTTACTACAGTACACATAATGCCTTGTAACCGTATCTGTTTTTACTACAGTACCCATAATGCCCTGTAACCGTATCTGGTTTTATCTAACAAGTGGAGGAATCTGATTGTGATTGCATACATTATGTTCATAAACTGTAATACACTACTAGTATTAGGATAACACAAATCATTGTAAGCAATTAGCAAGTATGCATAGGATTATCTTAATCTAAACTGCATTCATGTGCAATATTGAGCTTGTAATTCAATATAAATGAACGCTGGACTTTGATTTAGAAACCTACTGACCTCTGAAGATATTCTCTCCAACCACACTTCCTCCTCTTCGGTAAAATCCATTGCGGGACTGGAATCGGGAAAAACACATACATTAGAGTAATGGGAAACATGACATGACAGCAGCACCATTTCAGATAACGATTTGTAAAAACGAAACTATGCTATTGTTCTAGCTAATAGCATAGCACAGAATATTGCATAGAACTGTTAAATGGGCTCTTTTTTTTGCAATCGCAATACTATAATGTTAGAACTGAACGGCAAATCGAGATCAGTCAATAACATTTAATTGTTGCAGAAAACAAGTCACTTGCCTGATTGAACGAAGCTCGTTCGAACCGGGGATATTACCGGGGATATTACACATCAACATCGAATAGATTACTTCTAAACACTCTTCTTTCAATCGCGGAGGCACATTATCGAAGCAATAAATTGTTTGAGAATAAACAAAAATCGCATCTTTTGCAAACGACAAAAAAAAGGTTAGCAACAGGGGTGCGGCTCGTGCGACATAGTCCGTTGTTGTTGTAGTAAGAGACAACAAATGAAAGTAAAAGTAAATGACAGCTGGTTAGTCTACTGGATCTGTCTGTGTGTTTGACAACTGCACCGTGTCTACAAAGTGGCACTAAGGCAAGAGAAAGTCACACATTCACCTACATGGATGTGTTTCTGTTAAATGACAGTTATTCCCAGCCATATCAGTGCTGCACAGCACAATAACGGGCCATTATCTCGAGGAAAAGTATCGTTTACTGGCTCTGGAAAAAGACAACTGTGTTTTCTATCTAGTGACCGGAGGGGGCAGCCAAGGTAGTCTATTTTACATAATGTGTTCTTGTAAATCACCTGTTCTTAACCACGTGCCAGACAGTGATATTGTGTATTGACCAGAGTGTAATATCAATACCACAGCATGTATTTCTATTCACATCCAATGCATACAATAGACAATGTAAGAATTCATATTTTATTATAACATTTAAACAATTGCTATTCATATTATTAACAGTTATTTAATGTCATTAAAACAGCCTCCAGTGAATTCAACCTGCTCCAGTTTGATCATGTTAAATATTTTCTTCTGTTGCCCTATCTCCTGTAAACCAATGAGGAGATAAAGGCAACATGGTATCAAAATCCATTTGAAGCAGAGGTCTTCACCTGTAAGTGTTCCTCTCTCCCCCCTGGTTCCTGGTCCCTCTAAGTTTCTTTCTTTTAGAAACACTTATAATAAGGACTGGGACAGGACGTGCTACCTGTCCCAGACCTGCTACCTGTCCCAGACCTGCTACCTGTCCCAGACCTGCTACCTGTCCCAGTCCTGCTACCTGTCCCAGACCTGCTGTTTTCAACTCTCTAGAGACAGCAGGAGTGGTAGAGATACTCTGAATGTGGTGCTACCTGTCCCAGACCTGCTGTTTTCAACTCTCTAGAGACAGCAGGAGTGGTAGAGATACTCTGAATGTGGTGCTACCTGTCCCAGACCTGCTGTTTTCAACTCTCTAGAGACAGCAGGAGTGGTAGAGATACTCTGAATGTGGTGCTACCTGTCCCAGACCTGCTGTTTTCAACTCTCTAGAGACAGCAGGAGTGGTAGAGATACTCTGAATGTGGTGCTACCTGTCCCAGACCTGCTGTTTTCAACTCTCTAGAGACAGCAGGAGTGGTAGAGATACTCTGAATGTGGTGCTACCTGTCCCAGACCTGCTGTTTTCAACTCTCTAGAGACAGCAGGAGTGGTAGAGATACTCTGAATGTGGTGCTACCTGTCCCAGACCTGCTGTTTTCAACTCTCTAGAGACAGCAGGAGTGGTAGAGATACTCTGAATGTGGTGCTACCTGTCCCAGACCTGCTGTTTTCAACTCTCTAGAGACAGCAGGAGTGCTAGAGATACTCTGAATGTGGTGCTACCTGTCCCAGACCTGCTGTTTTCAACTCTTTAGAGACAGCAGGAGCGGTAGAGATACTCTGAATGATCAGCTATGACATTTACTCCTGAGGTGCTGACCTGTTGCACCCTCTACAACCACTGTGATTATTATTACTTGACCCTGCTGGTCATCTATGAACATTTGAACATCTTGGCCATGTTCTGTTATAATCTCCACCCGGCACAGCCAGAAGAGGACTGGCCACCCCTCATAGCCTGGTTCCTCTCTAGGTTTCTTCCTAGGTTTTGGCCTTTCTAGGGAGTTTTTCCTAGCCACTGTGCTTCTACACCTGCATTGCTTGCTGTTTGGGGTTTTAGGCTGGGTTTCTGTACAGCACTTTGAGATATCAGCTGATGTACGAAGGGCTATATAAATACATTTGATTTGATTTTGATTTGATTAATTGAACCCACTGATACTCAACTAGTCTAAAGAAGTTTATTGCTCCTTCAATCAACTCTATGACAAAATGTGTAAAATTACAGGAATTTAAACCTGCAAACGACGAGGGGTGTGAACAGTCTGTGTCATGATTAGTGAAATAGACGTGACGAGCGCGTGGGATGTTCCCCAATGCTGGAAGGGAAGCCCTGAACCGAAGATATTTGTTGTCCATGTTCAGCCAATGTGAACAAATAAGTCCTAAAGACGCTCTTCTCTAGTTGCACCACACGGTGGCACTGTCTGTCTACATTTCTGGCAGTTGATAAACCCACACTTCAGAAGACTTTCAGAAATGGTCTTACCTGACAAAGGTGAAGTTGAAGCGGAATGGTAGCTGGAAGTCCAGCAAGATGGAAAGGAGCAGGGAGGAGCAGAGAGGAATTGGAGAGGAGCGGAGAGGAATTAGAGAGGAGCGGAGAGGAATTAGAGAGGAGCAGAGGGGCATTAGAGAGGAGCAGGGGGCATTAGAGAGGAGCAGGGGGCATTCGAGAGGAGCAGGGTGGCATTAGATTGCCCTAAAACAGAGATAGTACTTAAACAGCCCTAAGACAGAGATAAGACAGATGCCTAACATCATCACGTTTCCAATACAAGATGTATCAAACTGGCTATACTATTGATCAACTATTGATCAGGCCAAAATAAACGTGTTCTTTATCGATTTCGTTTGTTGTTTATCATTTCCCAGTGACTTCTGCCTGAATCTTCTTACATTTACATTTACATTTAAGTCATTTAGCAGACGCTCTTATCCAGAGCGACTTACAAATTGGTGCATTCACCTTATGACATCCAGTAGAACAGTCACTTTACAATAGTGCATCTAAATCTTAAAGGGGGGGTGAGAAGGATTACTTATCCTATCCTAGGTATTCCTTAAAGAGGTGGGGTTTCAGGTGTCTCCGGAAGGTGGTGATTGACTCCGCTGTCCTGGCGTCGTGAGGGAGTTTGTTCCACCATTGGGGGGCCAGAGCAGCGAACAGTTTTGACTGGGCTGAGCGGGAACTGTACTTCCTCAGTGGTAGGGAGGCGAGCAGGCCAGAGGTGGATGAACGCAGTGCCCTTGTTTGGGTGTAGGGCCTGATCAGAGCCTGAGGTACTGAGGTGCCGTTCCCCTCACAGCTCCGTAGGCAAGCACCATGGTCTTGTAGCGGATGCGAGCTTCAACTGGAAGCCAGTGGAGAGAGCGGAGGAGCGGGGTGACATGAGAGAACTTGGGAAGGTTGAACACCAGACAGGCTGCGGCGTTCTGGATGAGTTGTAGGGGTTTAATGGCACAGGCAGGGAGCCCAGCCAACAGCTAGTTGCAGTAATCCAGACGGGAGATGACAAGTGCCTGGATTAGGACCTGCGCCGCTTCCTGTGTGAGGCAGGGTCGTACTCTGCGGATGTTGTAGAGCATGAACCTACAGGAACGGGCCACCGCCTTGATGTTAGTTGAGAACGACAGGGTGTTGTCCAGGATCACGCCAAGGTTCTTAGCGCTCTGGGAGGAGGACACAATGGAGTTGTCATCCGTGATGGCGAGATCATGGAACGGGCAGTCCTTCCCCGGGAGGAAGAGCAGGTCCGTCTTGCCGAGGTTCAGCTTGAGGTGGTGATCCGTCATCCACACTGATATGTCTGCCAGACATGCAGAGATGCGATTCGCCACCTGGTCATCTTGTTGTTTATCATTTCCCAGTGACTTCTGCCTGAATCTTCAAGCAAGAATTACAGGAAGAGTCTCTTGATAGACTCATCTTTGATTAAAGAATCTCAGGTGAAAAGTAATACATTTTTAATTATTTTACAAGTCAGTTAAGAACAAATTTTTAATTACAATGACGGCCTACCCCATCCAAACCCTAACCCGGATGAGGCTTGGCCAATTGTGCGCGCCCCATGGGACTCCCAATCACAGCCGGTTGTGATACAGGCTGGAATCGAACCAGGGTCTGTAGAGACACATCTAGCACTGAGATGCAGTGCCTTAGACCGCTGTGATACAGCCTGGAATCGAACCAGGGTCTGTAGTGATGCCTCTAGCACTGAGATGCAGTGCCTTAGACCGCTGTGATACAGCCTGGAATCGAACCAGGGTCTGTAGATGCAGTACCTTACATCTGCACCACTCGGGGGCCCAAAATGTACATTTACTGCCATGAAAATAAAATAAAACCCAAATAAATCCCTACTAACTTCTACCACACCCTGCCAACTCCCCCAACCCCATTCACCTCTATCTATATTATTCTGGAACACTCCACCCTTAGGATTGTTCAGCATATCAACAACCATTTCAACAGTAACATCTGTTACACCAAATATCTCTTCTGCCGTCTCCACAATAACCTTCAAACAGGCGTTTCTGGTTTCCACAACCCGAGCCGTATTGATAACCAATAAAAGCTATGAAGTCAACTTGATTCATTATCAAAGTGTCAAAGATTTCTGAACAGGCCTCCAAACCACGCCTCCAAACCACGCCTCCAAACCACGCCTCCAAACCACTCCTACAAACCACGCCTCCAAACCACGCCTCCAAACCACGCCTCAAACCACGCCTCCAAACCACGCCTCCAAACCACGCCTCCAAACCACTCCTCCAAACCACGCCTCAAACCACGCCCAAACCACGCCTCCAAACCACTCCTACAAACCACGCCTCCAAACCACGCCTCAAACCACGCCTCAAACCACGCCTCCAAACCACTCCTACAAACCACGCCTCAAACCACGCCTCCAAACCACTCCTACAAACCACGCCTCCAAACCACTCCTACAAACCACGCCTCCAAACCACGCCTCCAAACCACGCCTCCAAACCACGCCTCCAAACCACTCCTACAAACCACGCCTCCAAACCACTCCTACAAACCACGCCTCCAAACCACGCCTCCAAACCACGCCTCCAAACCACGCCTCCAAACCACTCCTACAAACCATGCCTCAAACCACGCCTCCAAACCACGCCTCCAAACCACGCCTCCAAACCACGCCTCCAAACCACGCCTCCAAACCACGCCTCCAAACCACGCCTCCAAACCACGCCTCCAAACCACTCCTCCAAACCATGCCTCAAACCACGCCTCCAAACCACTCCTACAAACCATGCCTCAAAACCACGCCTCCAAACCACTCCTACAAACCATGCCTCAAACCACGCCTCCAAACGATGCCTCCAAACCACGCCTCCAAACCCAGCCTCCAAACCACGCCTCCAAACCACTCCTACAAACCATGCCTCAAACCACGCCTCCAAACGATGCCTCCAAACCACGCCTCCAAACCCAGCCTCCAAACCACGCCTCCAAACCAACCCAGCCTCCAAACCACCCCAGCCTCCAAACCACGCCTCCAAACCAACCCAGCCTCCAAACCAACCCAGCCTCCAAACCAAGCCAGGACCATCAGAAACACCAACCCCCGACAGCAGGTCCACTTAGTCCAGGAGCAGCCATTGAAACTCCTTCAGTCCTCACTGTAGTTCCACCAGTCTGTCTTACGCTCTCTGCATACGATTAAAACACTCAACTTTCATATTGCTCCCACATTCAACGTAATCATGTTCCCCTCCACACGGATCACATTTCCTTGCTTTACACGGAACAGCTACATGTCCCATTTGGTTTTGGCATTTAAACCACTGCAGTGGGGATGGGACTCGTTATCTGACTTTAAAACTAAGGAATCTTCTCTGTACTTTTCCAGACTTAACCTTCTCAAACCTCAGCAGGACTGACAGGCTTTCAGCAGGACTGACAGGCTTTCAGCAGGACTGACAGACTTTCAGCAGGACTGACAGACTTTCAGCAGGACTGACAGGCTTTCAGCAC
This sequence comes from Oncorhynchus gorbuscha, assembly GCF_021184085.1. Classification (NCBI taxonomy): domain Eukaryota; kingdom Metazoa; phylum Chordata; class Actinopteri; order Salmoniformes; family Salmonidae; genus Oncorhynchus; species Oncorhynchus gorbuscha. The sequence goes on along the minus strand of NW_025745749.1, from coordinate 329,022 downwards.
TCCCCTAGAGTTCACACACCGAAACTACACACTGGCACACTTCCCACATCTTGGAATAAGATAAACGTGGCACCTGAAACACCGCAGTAGATTCGGCACAAAACTCTAACAGGATAACTGATATACATTCATAAAGTATTCAGACCACTTGACAATTTCCACATTTTGTTACTTTACAGAATTATTCAAAAGGGATTAAATAACTAAAAAATATCCTCAGCATTCTACACACAATACACCATAATGACAAAGCGAAAACAGGTTTTTAGGGAAATTGTTGCAAATCGATATACAGTGGGGAGAACAAGTATTTGATACACTGCCGATTTTGCAGGTTTTCCTACTTACACAGCATGTAGAGGTCTGTAATTTTTATCATAGGTACACTTCAACTGAGAGACGGAATCTAAAACAAAAATCCAGAAAATCACATTTTATGATTAAATAATTCATTTGCATTTTAAAATACATTATAAAAAGGCCATTAACATAACATCAAATTGGTCAGAATTACAGTGTAGACATTGTTCATGTTGTAAATGACTGTTGTAGCTGGAAATGGCAGATTTTTAATGCTATATTCTAATGAACACAATGGGAAACAGAGAGCTGGTTTCAAGCGCAGGGCGCAGCAGGTGTTTATTTCTAAAGGACCACAGGAGGAGGCAGGTAGCTGGGTCCAGGGGAGGCAGAACGTCTTACAGGAGGAGGCAGGTAGCTGGGTCCAGGCAGGTAGCTGGGTCCAGGGGCGGCAGAAGGTCATACACAGGAGGAGGCAGGTAGCTGGGTCCAGGGGCGGGCAGAAGGTCATACGCAAGAGGAGGCAGGTAGCTGGGTCCAGGGGCAGGCAGAAGGTCATACACAGGAGGAGGCAGGTAGCTGTTCCAGGGGCAGGCAGAAGGTCATACACAAGAGGAGGCAGGTAGCTGGGTCCAGGGGCGGGCAGAAGGTCATACACAGGAGGAGGCAGGTAGCTGTTCCAGGGGCAGGCAGAAGGTCATACACAGGAGGAGGCAGGTAGCTGTTCCAGGGGCGGGCAGAAGGTCATACACAGGAGGAGGCAGGTAGCTGGGTCCAGGGGCAGACAGAAGGTCACACACAGGGGGTCCAAAAAGGCAACAGTACAGGCAGGAAAAAGGCAACAGTACAGGCAGGAAAAAGGCTAGTAACGTCGTCCGGGAGATCAGGAAACTACAGGCAGGGAATAGGCAACTGGTGTTGTTAGTGAGGCGGCCAAAAACTATCATACACTGTAGGATTTAGATTACGGGAACCGACAGAGCTACGAATAGAAGTGTCACAAAACAAACAATAACTCACAATGATGGGGTGCAAAGAACTGAACTAAATAGTGTGTGATGATGACACACAGGTGTGTGAACAGGTGATCAGAATTCAGGTGATTGGGACCTGGAGAGTGAGCTTCGTTCAGGAGATCTAGGTGTTGGAGAGTGAGCTGCGTTCAGGGGATCTACGTGTTGGAGAGGGAGCTGCGTTCAGGAGATCTAGGTGTTGGAGAGTGTGAGTTGGAAAGTAAGATTACACATATCTCCATAGGCTTACAGGGGCAGACCCCTCACAACTCACAAGTCATCACAATATGGTAGCCATATCTTCCAAAACCACAGCTCCAAAGACTGGGCCTGATATAGTGTATAAGAGACCAACGTTTTGTTGTTGATGTGTAGAATATGTGTTGCACTTGACACATTTAAAAAATTGCTTATCCCAATTACTAATGAGCACCCATTAAAATAATGACTGTCAAAACGGTTCAATCCCCTGTGTTTGATGAGGTATTGAAACATGTTTGAGAGGGACAAAGCAAACAGGGTGTCAAAACGTTTCAATCCCTGTGTTTGATGAGGTATTGAAACATGTTTGAGAGGGATGAAGCAAACAGAGTGTCAAAACGGTTCAATCCCTGTGTTTGATGAGGTATTGAAACATGTTTGAGAGGGATGAAGCAAACAGGGTGTCAAAACGTTTCAATCCCCTGTGTTTGATGAGGTATTGAAACATGTTTGAGAGGGATGAAGCAAACAGAGTGGCAAATAAGACTGGCTGCACAACCGATGAGACTAAACCAACGTCACGCTGTCAGGTGACCTGGGAGCCAGGTAGAGGGTGAACAGAACAGGGGGACCTGGGAGCCAGGTAGAGGGTGAACAGAACAGGGGGACCTGGGAGCCAGGTAGAGGGTGAACAGAACAGGGGGACCTGGGAGCCAGGTAGAGGGTGAACAGAACAGGGGGACCTGGGAGCCAGGTAGAGGGTGAACAGAACAGGGGGACCTGGGAGCCAGGTAGAGGGTGAACAGAACAGGGGGACCTGGGAGCCAGGTAGAGGGTGAACAGAACAGGGGGACCTGGGAGCCAGGTATCAAATCAAATCAAATCAAATTTATTTATATAGCCCTTCTTACATCAGCTGATATCTCAAAGCGCTGTACAGAAACCCAGCCTAAAACCCCAAACAGCAAGCAATGCAGGTGTAGAAGCACGGTGGCTAGGAAAAACTCCCTAGAAAGGCCAAAACCTAGGAAGAAACCTAGAGAGGAACCAGGCTATGTGGGGTGGCCAGTCCTCTTCTGGCTGTGCCGGGTGGAGATTATAACAGAACATGGCCAAAATGTTCAAATGTTCATAAATGACCAGCATGGTCGAATAATAACAAGGCAGAAGAGTTGAAACTGGAGCAGCAGCACAGTCAGGTGGACCCGGGACAGCAAGGAGTCATCATGTCAGGTAGTCCTGGGGCACGGTCCAAGGGCTCAGGTCCTCCGAGAGAGAGAAAGAAAGAGAGAATTAGAGCGAGCATATGTGGGGTGGCCCGTCCTCTTCTGGCTGTGCCGGGTGGAGATTATAACAGAACATGGCCAAGATGTTCAAATGTTCATAAATGACCAGCATGGTCGAATAATAGTAAGGCAGAACAGTTGAAACTGGAGCAGCAGCAAGGCCAGGTGGACTGGGGACAGCAAGGAGTCATCATGTCAGGTAGTCCTGGGGCATGGTCCTAGGGCTCAGGTCAGTTGAAACTGGAGCAGCAGCGTGGACTGGGGACAGCAAGGAGTCATCATGTCAGGTAGTCCTGGGGCATGGTCCTAGGGCTCAGGTCCTCCGAGAGAGAGAAAGAAAGAAGGAGAGAATTAGAGAACGCACACTTAGATTCACACAGGACACCGAATAGGACAGGAGAAGTACTCCAGATATAACAAACTGACCCTAGCCCCCCGACACAAACTACTGCAGCATAAATACTGGAGGCTGAGACAGGAGGGGACAGGAGACACTGTGGCCCCATCCGAGGACACCCCCGGACAGGGCCAAACAGGAAGGATAGAGGGTGAACAGAACAGGGGGACCTGGGAGCCAGGTAGAGGGTGCAGGATTCAGAAGCAGACTTTCCTCCTTGAGGTCTCTGCTGTTGCAACCCCTCCTACCATCTCCTCCTATCCCCTCCTCCCCTCCTCCCCTCCTCCCCTCCTATCCCCTCATACCATCTCCTCCTATCCCCTCCTCCCCTCATCCCCTCCTACCATCTCCTCCAATCTCCTCCTCCCCTCCTCCCCTCCTCTCCTCCCCTCATCCCCTCCTACCATCTACTCCTATCCCCTCCTACTCTCCTCCTATCCTCCTCTCCTCCTATGCCCTCCACCTATTCTCCTCCTCCACTCCTCCTATCCCCTATTCCTCTCCTCCTATCCCCCCTCATATTACTGTGGGAATTGATTAGTTTCTTGGTTTGGCATTGCATCCATTCTCCTGGCTGGCGGTATGACTTTCAGACGATGTCATTACCATAGAGACGATAATATAACATTAATATTATATTAATGACTAAACCCAGCTGGAAGGATATTAGGTTGAAGGAAATTACCATTACAAACTCCAGCTCTGCCAGCCAGCACTCAAAGATCATTTCAGTTTATCATATGTCTTCCTTTTTCACATGACCTTCTCCCTCCTCCTCCTCCCTCCCCTCCCTCCCTACCTCTTCCTCCTCTCCCTCCCTCCCTCTCCCTCCCTCCCTCCCTCCTCCGTCCCTCCCTCCCTCCCTCCCTCCCTCCCTCCCTCCCTCCCTCCCTCCCTCCCTGGAGCTGTCGGCGGGGTTGGGGTAGCCAGGTGGAAAGCATGGCCAGAGAGAAATGCTTATTGAAATTCTCAATTATCGGTGGTGACAGTGTTTCCTATCCTCAGTGCAGTGGGCAGCTGGGAGGAGGTGCTTGAGTTGATTTGATTTGAGCCAAAGGGGCTGAATGAACACCTCTCTTTCTGATCTGTTTTCTGTAAATACCTTTCATTTGATTCGATTTGAGCCAAAGGGGCTGAATGAACACCTCTCTTTCTGATCTGTTTTTTTGTAAATACCTTTTGCTTTCTTTATTTCTGTCTTTTGCTATTCAAATGAGATGTGTGGGGAGGAGTCTGGAATATATGGGGAGGAGTCTGGAATATATGGGGAGGAGTCTGGAATATATGGGGAGGAGTCTGGAATATATGGGGAGGAGTCTGGAATATATGGGGAGGAGTCTGGAATATATGGGGAGGAGTCTTGGATATATAGGGAGGAGTCTGGAATATATGGGGAGGAGTCTGGGATATATGGGGAGGAGTCTGGGATATATAGGGAGGAGTCTGGAATATATGGGGAGGAGTCTGGAATATATGGGGAGGAGTCTGGAATATATAGGGAGGAGTCTGGAACGATGATCATACTGTGTAGTTGCTACTACTGACAGTATTGGTAATATTGACATGTTTGATTGACAGAAGTGGGACAATTCTCCTGTTAAGGGTGTAGGTGCCTCCCAATCGTTTCCGACACAAGGCTCTAATAAAAGCCAATCAAAACCTAAGCCAATTGTTTGCTTGTTCCGTCAATAAGAAGATGTATTATGTTTTATTAATTTATTCATTTGGGGCGACAGCGTAGCCTAGTGGTTAGAGCGTTGGACTAGGAAAAGGAAGGTTGCCATTTCAAATCCCCGAGCTGACAAGGTACAAATCTGTCATTCTGCCCCTTAACAGACAGTTAACCCACTGTTCCCAGGCCGTCATTGAAAATAAGAATGTGTTCTTAACTGACTTGCCTGGTTAAATAAAGGTACAATTTAATTCAAATATCCGTGTATTAATACGTGTATTAATGTGTGTATTATGGTGTATATAATGTGTGTATTATGGTGTATTTAATGTGTGTAGTATGGTGTATTTAATGTGTGTGTAGTATGGTGTATTTAATGTGTGTAGTATGGTGTATTATGGTGTAGTATGGTGTAGTATGGTGTATTTAATGTGTGTAGTATGGTGTATTTAATGTCTGTATTATGGTGTATTTAATGTGTGTATTATGGTCTATTTAATGTGTGTAGTATGGTGTATTTAATGTGTGTGGATTATGGTGTATTTAATGTGTGTATTTAATGTTTGTAATTAATGTGTGTATTTAATGTGTGTGGATTATGGTGTATGTAATGTGTGTATTTAATGTGTGTATTTAATGTGTGTAGTATGGTGTATTTAATGTGTGTAGTATGGTGTATTTAATGTGTGTGGATTATGGTGTATTTAATGTGTGTATTTAATGTGTGTATTTAATGTGTGTTGATTATGGTGTATTTAATGTGTGTATTTAATGTGTGTATTTAATGTGTGTATTTAATGTGTGTAGTATGGTGTATTTAATGTGTGTAGTATGGTGTATTTAATGTGTGTAGTATGGTGTATTTAATGTGTGTAGTATGGTGTATTTAATGTGTGTAGTATGGTGTATTTAATATGTGTGGATTATGGTGTATTTAATGTGTGTATTTAATGTGTGTATTTAATGTGTGTATTTAATGTGTGTATTTAATGTGTGTGGATTATGGTGTATTTAATGTGTGTATTTAATGTGTGTAGTATGGTGTATTTAATGTGTGTAGTATGGTGTATATAATGTGTGTAGTATGGTGTATTTAATGTGTGTAGTATAGTGTATTTAATGTGTGTAGTATGGTGTATTTAATGTGTGTAGTATGGTGTATTTAATGTGTGTAGTATGGTGTATTTAATGTGTGTAGTATGGTGTATATAATGTGTGTAGTATGGTGTATTTAATGTGTGTAGTATAGTGTATTTAATGTGTGTAGTAAGGTGTATTTAATGTGTGTAGTAAGGTGTATTTAATGTGTGTAGTATGGTGTATATAATGTGTGTAGTATGGTGTATTTAATGTGTGTAGTATGGTGTATTTAATGTGTGTAGTATAGTGTATTTAATGTGTGTAGTATAGTGTATTTAATGTGTGTAGTATGGTGTATTTAATGTGTGTAGTATGGTGTATTTAATGTGTGTATTATGGTGTATTAATGTGTGTAGTATGGTGTATTTAATGTGTGTATTATGGTGTATTTAATGTATATGGTGTATTTAATGTGTGTAGTATGGTGTATTTAATGTGTGTAGTATGGTGTATATAATGTGTGTAGTATGGTGTATTTAATGTGTGTAGTATAGTGTATTTAATGTGTAGTAGTATATTTAATGTGTATATGGTAATAATGTGTGTAGTATGGTGTATTTAATGTGTGTAGTATAGTGTATTTAATGTGTGTAGTATGGTGTATTTAATGTGTGTAGTATGGTGTATATAATGTGTGTAGTATGGTGTATTTAATGTGTGTAGTATAGTGTATTTAATGTGTGTAGTATAGTGTATTTAATGTGTGTAGTATGGTGTATTTAATGTGTGGGTTATGTAATATTAGAAGAATGGTGCTGGAGGAGATGGCTGATGTTTTACGGGCTCCTAACCAATTCTGCTCTTTTGTGTGTGTTTTTATGATTGTTTGTAACTTATTTTGAACATAATGTTGATGTCTCTTATGACTGAAATGTGCTTCTGGACATCAGAACAGCGATTACTCACCTCGAACTGGACAAGGATGTTTCATTTAATGAATCGGACGTGAAGGATATAATGCTGCTTTCAGACGAGGCCCAAATCCCCAATCACATGAAGAAATTAAGGAAATACGAGGGGCGCAGATCAGGGTACCTTGTGAGAATTCGTCAGCGAGTGGGTAACCCGCCTCTACTCTCCAACCAACGTGCAATCACCGGAGAATAAACTGGATGAGCTCCGTTCGAGTTTATCCTACCAACGGGACATTAAAAACTGTAATATCTTATGTTTCACAGAGTCGTGGCTGAACGTCAACACTGATAATATACAGTTGGCTGGGTTTTCCCTACATCGGTAGGACAGTACAGTTTTGTCCAGTAAGACGAGGGTCTGGGTGTGTGATGTCTAATATTAGTTCTTTGGGGTAGGGGGCAGTATTTTGACGTCCGTATGAAAAGCGGGCCCAAAGTAAACTGCCTGTTACTCAGGCCCAGAAGCTATAATATGTATATAATCGGTACGTTTGGATAGAAAACTGATTGAGGAATTCTAAATTCCTTTATGTTTTATTGCCAAACCCAATTTCGCACTCGTTTCTAATTCATTAATGAGGTGTAAGTTCATTAATTATGCATGAAGTAGATCGAGACCAGTCTTAAAAGCCAGGTAAAGAGCGTTTAATTCCAGAGAGTACTAAATGCTTACACACATTTTTCCACAGGTAATAAACTGAACATGACATCATCAGTTTCCCACCCTCTCTCCGATTCTCACAAGAGCCCATTGTTTTAGGAATGGAACATTTCCCAGACATTTCTTATCTGCCTGAAAAGCCATAGCATCGCTTCCCCTTTAACCATCCAAGAGGCACAGAAAATTAATTCGTTCTGCTTACATTTTCAGTAACAGCTTAACCGATAACTTTTACTTTTCATACCATAACATAATAGTATTAGAATAAATGGTTCTAATCAATAATGTATACATAATTAATCATTTCAACCATAATTTCCTCTAACAAAAACACTCTACAGTTTCTAGTTTCTAAAACTATTAAAATAATGTATGTGAGTATAACAGAACTGATATGGCAGGTGAAACCCAGAGGACAAACCATCGCAAAAAAAAGAATGTTCAGCTTACCACTATTTTCAATGGCAGGCACATTAATTATAAGGCCAAGTACTCACAGATTGCAGTTCCTAGGGCTTCCACTAGATGTCAACAGTCTTAAGAAAGAGTTTCAGGCTGGTTTTTGGAAAAATTTGCCAGAAATTGTAGTTTTTCTAGGTGGCTCCCATTTTGGCTGTAGTGTTTCCAAGCACATGGAAGAGAGGGCGTTCTTTGGTATTTTTCTCCGGTAAAGACAATAACGATTCTCCGTCTTAAATTGTATCATTTATTTACATATTAGGGGACCTAAGGTTTGATTATAAACGTTGTATGACTTGTTTGGAAAAGTTTATTAGTAACGTTTGGGATTTGGCATTTTTTATATGGCTATTTCTGACTTTCGTGTCGCACCTGCCTGGTTGAAATATGTCCTCAGATAATAGCATGGTTTGCTTTCGCCATAAAGCCCTTTTGAAATCTGACACAGCGGCTGGATTAACAAGAAGTTAAGCTTTATTTTGATGTATTACACTTGTGATTTTATGAAAGTAAAATATTTATAATTCTGTAGTTTGAATTTTGCGCTCTGCAATTTCACCGGATGTTGCCCATAAAAAGTTAACAAGGACTATTAGGACTATTATAAGGGCAATTAGTTTCAGAATGGATGGCAAGTAATAAGTTAGTCCTAAATATTAATAAAACTGAAAGCATTGTATTTGACACAAATCGTTCACTAAACCATAAAACTCACCTAAAACTTGTAATAAATCAAGTGAAAAGTGAGCAAGTTGTCGAGGTGTCCTGCGAGCGGCACGCCTTTTCCAAGCAGGTTTTTAAGGAAGTCTCGAGGTATTGCATACTGCCTCAACAGGTCCACAAATTATGCAATCTCTATTGCACTCAACACTGCCCTTTCACACCTGGACAAAAGGAACACCTATGTGAGAATGCTATTTATTGACTACAGCCCAGCGTTCAACACCACAGTGCCCGCAAAGCTCATCACTAAACTAAGTACTCTGGGACTAAACACCTCCCTCTGCAGCTGGATCCTGGAACTCCTGATGGGCCGCTCCCAGGTTGTAAGGGTAGGTAACAACATATCTGCCACGCTGATCCTCAACACGGGCGCCACGGGCGCCTCTCAGGGGTGCGTGCTTAGTCCAATCCTGTACTCCCTGTTCACCCATGACTGCGTGGCCAAGCACGACTCCAACACCATCATTAAGTTTTCTGATGAAATAGTGATGGTAGGCCTGATCACCGACAACGATGAGACAGCCTACAGGGATGAGGTCAGAGACCGGGAAGTGTAGTGCCAGGACAATAACCTCTCCCTCAAAGTGAGCAAGATAAAAGGGGATGATCGTGGACTACAGGAAAAGGAGGGCCGAGCACGCTCCCATTCACATCAACATGGTGGAGCAGGTTGAGATCTGCAAGTTCCTTGGTGTCCACATCAGCATGGCTGTAGTGGAGCAGGTTGAGATCTTCAAGTTCCTTGGTGTCCACATCAGCATGGCTGTAGTGGAGCAGGTTGAGATCTTCAAGTTCCTTGGTGTCCACATCAGCATGGTTGTAGTGGAGCAGGTTGAGATCTTCAAGTTCCTTGGTGTCCACATCAGCATGGTTGTAGTGGAGCAGGTTGAGATCTTCAAGTTCCTTGGTGTCCACATCAGCATGGCTGATCTCTCTTTTGAAGAACATATCAAGACCATTTCGAGGACAGCTTTTTTCCGTCTACGTAACATTGCAAAATGTTAATTAATCCATGCTTTTGTCACTTCTAGGTTAGACTACTGCAATGCTCTATTTTCCGGCTACCCGGATAAAGCACTAAATAAACTTCAGTTAGTGCTAAATACGGCTGCTAGAATCCTGACTAGAACCAAAAAATTTGATCATATTACTCCAGTGCTAGCCTCTCTACACTGGCTTCCTGTCAAAGCAAGGGCTGATTTCAAGGTTTTACTGCTAACCTACAAAGCATTACATGGACTTGCTCCTACCTACCTCTCTGATTTGGTCCTGCCGTACATACCTACACGTACGCTACGGTCACAAGACGCAGGCCTCCTAATTGTCCCTAGAATTTCAAAGCAAACAGCTGGAGGCAGGGCTTTCTCCTATAGAGCTCCATTTTTATGGAACGGTCTGCCTACCCATGTCAGAGACGCAAACTCGGTCTCAACCTTTAAGTCTTTACTGAAGACTCATCTCTTCAGTGGGTCATATGATTGAGTGTAGTCTGGCCCAGGAGTGGGAAGGTGAACGGAAAGGCTCTGGAGCAACGAACCGCCCTTGCTGTCTCTGCCTGGCCGGTTCCCCTCTTTCCACTGGGATTCTCTGCCTCTAACCCTGTTACGGGGGCTGAGTCACTGGCTTGCTGGGGCTCTCTCATGCCATCCCTGGGGGGGGTGCGTCACCTGGGTGGGTTGATTCACTGTTGTGGTCGGCCTGTCTGGGTTGGCGTCCCCCCCTTGGGTTGTGCCGTGGCGGAGATCTTTGTGGGCTATACTCGGCCTTGTCTCAGGATGGTAAGTTGGTGGTTGAAGATATCCCTCTAGTGGTGTGGGGGCTGTGCTTTGGCAAAGTGGGTGGGGTTATATCCTTCCTGTTTGGCCCTGTCCGGGGGTGTCCTCGGATGGGGCCACAGTGTCTCCTGACCCCTCCTGTCTCAGCCTCCAGTATTTATGCTGCAGTAGTTTATGTGTCGGGGGCTAGGGTCAGTTTGTTATATCTGGAGTACTTCTCCTGTCCTATTCGGTGTCCTGTGTGAATCTAAGTGTGCGTTCTCTAATTCTCTCCTTCTCTTTCTTTCTCTCTCGGAGGACCTGAGCCCTAGGACCATGCCCCAGGACTACCTGACATGATGACTCCTTGCTGTCCCCAGTCCACCTGGCCATGCTGCTGCTCCAGTTTCAACTGGCCTGGGCCCTAGGACCATGTCCCAGGACTACCTGACATGATGACTCCTTGCTGTCCCCAGTCCACCTGGCCATGCTGCTGCTCCAGTTTCAACTGTTCTGCCTTACTATTATTCAACCATGCTGGTCATTTATGAACATTTGAACATCTTGGCCACGTTCTGTTTTAATCTCCACCCGGCACAGCCAGAAGAGGACTGGCCACCCCACATATGCTCTCTCTAATTCTCTCTTTCTTTCTCTCTCTCGGAGGACCTGAGCCCTAGGACCGTGCCCCAGGACTACTTGACATGATGGCTCCTTGCTGTCCCCAGTCCACCTGACTGTGCTGCTGCTCCAGTTTCAACTGTTCTGCCTTATTATTATTCGACCATGCTGGTCATTTATGAACATTTGAACATCTTGGTCATGTTCTGTTATAATCTCTACCCGGCACAGCCAGAAGAGGACTGGCCACCCCACATAGCCTGGTTCCTCTCTAGGTTTCTTCCTTAGGTTTTGGCCTTTCTAGGGAGTTTTTCCTAGCCACCGTGCTTTTACACCTGCATTGTTTGCTGTTTGGGGTTTTAGGCTGGGTTTCTGTACAGCACTTTGAGATATCAGCTGATGTACGAAGGGCTATATAAATAAATTTGATTTGATTTGGAGTAGGTTGAGATCTGCAAGTTCCTTGGTGTCCACATCAACATGGTGGAGCAGGTTGAGATCGGCAAGTTCCTTGGTGACCACATCAGCGTGGTTGTAGTGGAGCAGGTTGAGATCTTCAAGTTCCTTGGTGTCCACATCAGCATGGTTGTAGTGGAGCAGGTTGAGATCTTCAAGTTCCTTGATGTCCACATCAACATGGTTGTAGTGGAGCAGGTTGAGATCTTCAAGTTCCTTGGTGTCCACATCAGCATGGTTGTAGTGGAGCAGGTTGAGATCTTCAAGTTCCTTGGTGTCCACATCAGCATGGTTGTAGTGGAGCAGGTTGAGATCTTCAAGTTCCACATCAGCAGCAAACGTTCATGGTTCAAACACACCAAGACAGCCGTGAAGTGGGTGATTAATTAACAATTAATCAAATAAATAAAAAACATTAAAATACAAAAAAAATAATAATAATACCCAGAGTATTTGTATTGACCCCCCCCCACTTATTTCTATGCAGCTGCTACTTGCTGTTTATTATCGATTATCTATGGATAGTCACTTTACCCCTACCTACATGTACATATTACCTCAATTCCCTCGACCAACCTGTATGCATTGTTGGTTAAGGGTTTGTAAGTAAGCATTTCCCAGTAAGGTCTACTACACCTGTAGTATTTGGCGAATGTGACAAATAACATTTGATTTGATTTGAATACCAAGCATCATGTCTGGAGAAACCTGGCACCATCTCTACTGTGAAGCATGGTGGTGGCAGCATCATGCTGTGGGGATGTTTTTTAGCGGCAGAGACTGGGAGACTAGTCGGGATCGAGGGAAAGATGAACGGAGCAACGTACAGAGGGATCCTTGATGAAAACCAGCTCCAGCGCTCTCAGGACCTCAGAGTGGGTGGACGTTCACCTTCCAACAGGACAACGACCCTAAGCGTGGAGCTACTAGAGTGGAGCTACGAGAGTGGAGCTACGAGAGTGGAGCTACTAGAGTGGAGCTAGCAGAGTGGAGCTACCAGAGTGGAGCTTGTAGAGTGGAGCTACCAGAGTGGAGCTACTAGAGTGTAGCTACCAGAGTGTAGCTACTAGAGTGGAGCTACCAGAGTGGAGCTACCAGAGTGAAGCTACCAGAGTGGAGCTACTAGAGTGGAGCTACCAGAGTGGAGCTATTAGAGTGGAGCTATTAAAGTGGAGCTACCAGAGTGGAGCTACTAGAGTGGAGCTACCAGAGTGGAGCTACCAGAGTGGAGCTACCAGAGTGGAGCTACCAGAGTGGAGCTACTAGAGTGGAGCTATTAAAGTGGAGCTATTAGAGTGGAGCTACTAGAGTGGACCTACCAGAGTGGAGCTGTTAGAGTGGAGCTACTAGAGTGGAGCTACCAGAGTGGAGCTGTTAGAGTGGAGCTACCAGAGTGGCGCTACCAGAGTGGAGCTACCAGAGTGGAGCTATTAAAGTGGAGCTACCAGAGTGGAGCTGTTAGAGTGGAGCTGTTAGAGTGGAGCTACCAGAGTGGACCTACCAGAGTGGAGCTATTAAAGTGGAGCTACCAGAGTGGAGCTACTAGAGTGGAGCTACCAGAGTGGAGCTACCAGAGTGGAGCTACTAGCGTGGAGCTACCAGAGTGGAGATACTAGAGTGGAGCAATTAGAGTTGAGCTACTAGAGTGGAGCTATTAAAGTGGAGCTACCAGAGTGGAGCTACCAGAGTGGAGCTATTAGATTGGAGCTATTAAAGTGGAGCTACCAGAGTGGAGCTATTAGAGTGGAGCTATTAGAGTGGAGCTACTAGAGTGGAGCTATTAAAGTGGAGCTATTAGAGTGGAGCTACTAGAGTGGACCTACCAGAGTGGAGCTGTTAGAGTGGAGCTACCAGAGTGGAGCTACCAGAGTGGAGCTACTAGCGTGGAGCTACCAGAGTGGAGATACTAGAGTGGAGCAATTAGAGTTGAGCTACTAGAGTGGAGCTATTAAAGTGGAGCTACCAGAGTGGAGCTATTAGATTGGAGCTATTAAAGTGGAGCTACCAGAGTGGAGCTATTAGAGTGGAGCTATTAAAGTGGAGCTACCAGAGTGGAGCTACAAGAGTGGAGCTACTAGAGTGGAGCTACTAGAGTGGAGCTACCAGAGTGGAGCTACCAGAGTGGAGATATTAAAGTGGAGCTACCAGAGTGGAGCTACCAGAGTGGAGCTACTAGAGTGGAGCTACTAGAGTGGAGCTACCAGAGTGGAGCTACTAGAGTGGAGCTATTGAAGTGGAGCTATTAGAGTGGAGCTACTAGAGTGGACCTACCAGAGTGGAGCTACTAGAGTGGTGCTACTAGAGTGGTGCTACCAGAGTGGAGCTGTTAGAGTGGAGCTACTAGAGTGGAGCTACTAGAGTGGACCTACCAGAGTGGAGCTACTAGAGTGGAGCTGTTAGAGTGGAGCTGTTAGAGTGGAGCTGTTAGAGTGGAGCTACTAGAGTGGAGCTACTAGAGTGGAGCTACTAGAGTGGAGCTGTTAGAGTGGAGCTACTAGAGTGGAGCTACTAGAGTGGTGCTACCAGAGTGGAGCTGTTAGAGTGGAGCTACTAGAGTGGAGCTACTAGAGTGGAGCTACTAGAGTGGAGCTGTTAGAGTGGAGCTACTAGAGTGGAGCTACTAGAGTGGTGCTACCAGAGTGGAGCTGTTAGAGTGGAGCTACTAGAGTGGAGCTACTAGAGTGGACCTACCAGAGTGGAGCTACTAGAGTGGAGCTACTAGAGTGGAGCTACTAGAGTGGAGCTGTTAGAGTGGAGCTACTAGAGTGGAGCTACTAGAGTGGACCTACCAGAGTGGAGCTACTAGAGTGGAGCTACTAGAGTGGAGCTACCAGAGTGGAGCTGTTAGAGTGGAGCTGTTAGAGTGGAGCTACTAGAGTGGAGCTGTTAGAGTGGAGCTACTAGAGTGGACCTACCAGAGTGGAGCTACTAGAGTGGAGCTACTAGAGTGGAGCTGTTAGAGTGGAGCTACTAGAGTGCAGCTGTTAGAGTGGAGCTACTAGAGTGGAGCTGTTAGAGTGGAGCTACTAGAGTGGAGCTGTTAGAGTGGAGCTACCAGAGTGGAGCTGTTAGAGTGGACCTACCAGAGTGGAGCTACTAGAGTGGAGCTACTAGAGTGGAGCTACCAGAGTGGTGCTACTACCATAAGATGTTATTTTTAACCATTTTAATAACCACTGGTTGTTGCTGATGGAAGAGATCATGTCACCCTCACAACATGCATCTTATGACCACTTGTTTTCCATCATTCCATATTTTCTGTTTTATCTGAACACCTCAGCTGACTCTGCTCTTACACTTCATTCCACCATTAACTCAGAAGAAACCATCTCTCATCATTACCAGGGTAGAGGACAGGTGTTGTCTAGCAGAGTAAACCATCTCTCATCATTACCAGGGTAGAGGACAGGTGTTGTCTAGCAGAGTAAACCATCTCTCATCATTACCAGGGTAGAGGACAGGTGTTGTCTAGCAGAGTAAACCATCTCTCATCATTACCAGGGTAGAGGACAGGTGTTGTCTAGCAGAGTAAACCATCTCTCATCATTACCAGGGTAGAGGACAGGTGTTGTCTAGCAGAGTAAACCATCTCTCATCATTACCAGGGTAGTGGACAGGTGTTGTCTAGCAGAGTAAACCATCTCTCATCATTACCAGGGTAGAGGACAGGTGTTGTCTAGCAGAGTAAACCATCTCTCATCAGTACCAGGGTAGAGGACAGGTGTTGTCTAGCAGAGTAAACCATATTTCATCAGTACCAGGGTAGAGGACAGGTGTTGTCTAGCTTAGTAAACCATATTTCATCAGTACCAGGGTAGAGTCAGGGCAGAGGACAGGTGTTGTCTAGCAGAGGAACCCATATTTCATCAGTACCAGGGTAGAGGACAGGTGTTGTCTAGCAGAGGAACCCATATTTCATCAGTACCAGGGTAGATTCAGGGCAGAGTCAGGGTAGAGGACAGGTGTTGTCTAGCAGAGGAACCCATATCTCATCAGTACCAGAGTAGAGTCAGGGCAGAGGAACCCATATCTCATCAGTACCAGGGTAGAGTCAGGGCAGAGGAACCCATATCTCATCAGTACCAGGGTAGAGTCAGGGCAGAGGAACCCATATCTCATCAGTACCAGGGTAGAGTCAGGGCAGAGGAACCCATATCTCATCAGTACCAGGGTAGAGTCAGGGCAGAGGAACCCATATCTCATCAGTACCAGGGTAGAGTCAGGGCAGAGTCAGGGCAGAGTCAGGGTAGAGTCAGGGTAGAGTCAGGGCAGAGTCAGGGCAGAGTCAGGGTAGAGTCAGGGTAGAGTCAGGGCAGAGTCAGGGTAGAGTCAGGGCAGAGTCAGGGTAGAGTCAGGGCAGAGTCAGGGTAGAGTCAGGGCAGAGTCAGGGCAGAGTCAGGGTAGAGTCAGGGTAGAGTCAGGGTAGAGTCAGGGCAGAGTCAGGGTAGAGTCAGGGCAGAGTCAGGGCAGAGTCAGGGTAGAGTCAGGGCAGAGTCAGGGCAGAGTCAGGGTAGAGTCAGGGCAGAGTCAGGGTAGAGTCAGGGCAGAGTCAGGGTAGAGTCAGGGCAGAGTCAGGGCAGAGTCAGGGCAGAGTCCGGGTAGAGTCAGGGTAGAGTCAGGGTAGAGTCAGGGCAGAGTCAGGGCAGAGTCATCCTTGTGGTGCGTCCCTGACGGTACCTGGTGAAAAGTAGTGCACTTTCTAGGAAATAGTTTGCCATGCTGTTCTGTCAGCAGTCAGCAGGGGGCAGTGCAGGCCCTCTGGACAACTTGATAGCTTCAGATGATGTTCAAAGCGCCTTAGCTAGTGAGTTCAAGGCTGTGTGTGTGTGTGTGTGTGTGTGTGTGTGTGTGTGTGTGTGTGTGTGTGTGTGTGTGTGTGTGTGTGTGTGTGTGTGTGTGTGTGTGTGTGTGTGTGTGTGTGTGTGTGTGTGTGTGTGTGTGTGTGTGTGTGTGTGTGTGTGTGTGTGTGTGTGTGTGTGTGTGTGTGTGTGTGTGTGTGTGTGGCATGCTCTTCAGCTTAGCGAGTGTCATTAATCAACTTCTACGCTGAAGTTTTCACACGCAAGCTGTTACACAGAAACGCCTCCTGAGAGCTATACTCAATCTCTGACAAGAAAACACACGCCCACTCTCTCCTCTATTCCGTCTCTCTCTTTCACTGTCCTCTCTCTCTCTCTCTCTCTCTCTCTCTCTCTCTCTCTCTCTCTCTCTCTCTCTCTCTCTCTCTCTCTCTCTCTCTCTCTCTCTGCCACTGTCCTTTCTCTCTCTCTCTCTCTCTCTCTCTCTCTCTCTCTCTCTCTCTCTCTCTCTCTCTCTCTCTCTCTCTCTCTCTCTCTCTCTCTCTCTCTCTCTCTCTCTCTGCCACTTTCCTTCTCTCTCTCTCTCTCTCTCTCTCTCTCTCTCTCTCTCTCTCTCTCTCTCTCTCTCCTCTCTCTCTCTCTCTCTCCACTCTCTCTCTCTCTCTCTCTCTCTCTCTCTCTCTCTCTCTCTCTCTCTCTCTCTCTCTCTCTCTCTCTCTCTCTCTCTCTCTCTCTCTCTCTCTCTCTCTCTCTCTCTCTCTCTCTCTCTCTCTGCTTTCCTTTCTCTCCTCTTCTCTCTCTCTCTCTCTCTCTCTCTCTCCACTCTCTCTCTCTCTCTCTCTCTCTCTCTCTCTCTCTCTCTCTCTCTCACTCTCTCTGCCACTTTCCTTTCTCTCTCTCTCTCTCTCTCTCTCTCTCTCTCTCTCTCTCTCTCTCTCTCTCTCTCTCTCTCTCTCTCTCTCTCTCTCTCTCTCTCTCTGCCACTTTCCTTTCTCTCTCTCTCTCTCTATCTCTCTCTCTCTCTCTCTCTCTCTCTCTCTCTCTCTCTCTCTCTCTCTCTCTCTCTCTCTCTCTCTCTCTGCCACTTTCCTTTCTCTCTCTCTCTCTCTCTCTCTCTCACTTTCCCTCTCTCTCTCTCTCTCTGCCACTTTCCTTTCTCTCTCTCTCTCTCTCTCTCTCTCTCTCTCTCTCTCTCTCTCTCTCTCTCTCTCTCTCTGCCACTTTCCTTTCTCTCTCTCTCTCTCTGTCACTCCCTCTCTCTCTCTCTCTCTCTCTCTGCCACTTTCCTCTCTCTCTCTCTCTCTCTCTGCCACTTTCCTTTCTCTCTCTCTCTCTCTCTCTCTCTCTCTCTCTCTCTCTCTCTCTCTCTCTCTCTCTCTCTGCCACTTTCCTTTCTCTCTCTCTCTCTCTGCCACTTTCCCTCTCTCTCTCTCTCTCTCTCTCTCTCTCTCTCTCTCTCTCTCTCTCTCTCTCTCTCGCTGCCACTTTCCTTTCTCTCTCTCTTTCTCTGCCACTTTCCTTTCTCTCTCTCTCGCTCTCTCGCTCTATGTGCCACTTTCATTTCTCTCTCTCTCTCTCTCTCTCTCTCTCTCTCTCTCTCTCTCTCTCTCTCCACTATTCTCTCTCTCTCTCTGCCACTATTCTCTCTCTCTCTCTCTGCCACTATCCTCTCTCTCTCTCTGCCACTATCCTCTCTCTCTCTCTCTCTCTCTGCCACTATCTCTCTCTCTCTCTCTCTCTCTCTCTCTCTCGCCCTCTATTGCCTCTCTCTCTCTCTCGCCCTCTATTGCCTCTCTCTCTCTCTCTCTCTCTCTCTATCCTCTCTCTCTCACCCTCTATTGCCTCTCTTTCTCTCTCTCTCTCTCTCTCTCTCTCTCTCTCTCTCTCTCTCTCTCTCTCTCTCTCTCTCTCTCTCTCTCTCTCTCTCTCTCTCTGCCACTATCCTCTCTCTCTCGCCCTCTATTGCCTCTCTTTCTCTCTCTCTTTCTCTCTCTTTCTCTTTCTTTCTCCCTCTCTTTCTTTCTCTCTCAATTAAATTCAATACAAAGGCTTTATTGTCATGGGAAACACATATTAACATTGCCAAAGAAAGTAAAATAGATAATAAACAAAAGATAATAAACACTAACAGTAAACATTACACTCACAAAAATGTCGTAAGAATTTCAAGTGTCATCTTCATGTCTATATACAGTGTTGTAAGTACAAAGTACAAAAGGGAAAATAAATAAATATTGGTTATATTAACAATGGTGTTTGTTCTTCACTAGTTGGTATTTTCTTGTGGCAAGTTTTGTGGAAGTTACATGTGGTGCTGATGTTTAGGCCGATGTATGTATAGTTTCTTGTGTACTCTAGGACAACGGTGTCCTAGAGTACTGGCAACCGGCCCTTTTTTGGAACACCATTATTTTTGTCTTACTGAGATTTACTGTCAGAGCCCAGGTCTGAGAACCTGTGCATAAGATCTAGGTGCTGCTGTAGGCCCTCCTTGGTTGGGGACAGATCTAGGTGTTGCTGTAGGCCCTCCTTGGTTGGGGACAGATCTAGGTGTTGCTGTAGGCCCTCCTTGGTTGGGGACAGATATAGGTGTTGCTGTAGGCCCTCCTTGGTTGGGGACAGATATAGGTGTTGCTGTAGGCCCTCCTTGGTTGGGGACAGATCTAGGTGTTGCTGTAGGCCCTCCTTGGTTGGGGACAGATCTAGGTGTTGCTGTAGGCCCTCCTTGGTTGGGGACAGATCTAGGTGTTGCTGTAGGCCCTCCTTGGTTGGGGACAGATCTAGGTGTTGCTGTAGGCCCTCCTTGGTTGGGGACAGATCTAGGTGTTGCTGTAGGCCCTCCTTGGTTGGGGACAGATCTAGGTGTTGCTGTAGGCCCTCCTTGGTTGGGGACAGATCTAGGTGTTGCTGTAGGCCCTCCTTGGTTGGGGACAGATCTAGGTGCTGCTGTAGGCCCTCCTTGGATGGTGACAGAAGCACCAGATCATCAGCAAACAGCAGACATTTGACTTCGGATTCTACTAGCGGGAGGCCGGATGCTCCAGACTGTTCTGGCGCCAGTTCATTGATATATATGTTTAAGAGGGTGGGGCTTAAGCCCATGGATTTACATGGATTTTATAATGTCGTATGTTTTACCCCCAACACCTCTTTCCATCAGTTTGTATAGCAGACCTTCATGCCAGATTGAGTGGAAGGCTTTTTGAAATCAACAAACGATGTGAAGACTTTGTCGTTGTTTTGGTTAGTTTGTTTGTCAATTAGGGTGTATGGTAGGTCTGTCGTACGGCAATTTGTTAAAAAGCCAATTTGACATTTGCTCAGTACATTGTTTTGGCTGAGGAAATGTACGAGTCTGCTGTTAATGATAATGCAGAGGATTTTCCCAAGGTTGCTGTTAACGCGTATCCCCCTGTTGTTATTGAGGTCACTCTCTTCTGGTTGGCATAAGGAAGAAGGTTTCAGAGACAGGAAGAAGGTTTCAGAGACAGGAAGACAGTGTTTCAGAGACAGGAAGACAGTGTTTCAGAGACAGGAAGGTTCCAGACAGGAAGACAGTGTTTCAGAGACAGGAAGACAGAGGGTTCCAGACAGGAAGACAGGGTTTCAGAGACAGGAAGACAGTGTTTCAGAGACAGGAAGACAGTGTTTCAGAGACAGGAAGACAGGGTTTCAGAGACAGGAAGACAGTGTTTCAGAGACAGGAAGACAGAGGGTTCCAGACAGGAAGACAGTGTTTCAGAGACAGGAAGACAGGGTTTCAGAGACAGGAAGACAGAGGGTTCCAGACAGGAAGACAGTGTTTCAGAGACAGGAAGACAGTGTTTCAGAGACAGGAAGACAGTATTTCAGAGACAGGAAGACAGTGGGTTCCAGACAGGAAGACAGGGTTTCAGAGACTGGAAGACAGTGTTTCAGAGACAGGAAGAGGGTTCAAGAGATGAGAATAGTCAGATGCTCACAGGATCCAATCCCATTAATCTTTGTTCATATTTCACTCTCTTATTTTCACAAAATTCAAGTTTCAGGAATTATTAGTCATTTGTACGGGACACACGTGCTATACACCGTCCATCAAAATGCTTACTTACACATTCCCTCTCAACAATGCAACAACAATTTAAAATGATATCTCCCAAATTCTCATCATGAGTATCTGTTTATGTCACTCTCCAGTAGTAGTCATGTCAGAGCTAAGAGGGGGTCTGATTTACATTGAGCTGCTCCTCTTGGATCCTCTTGGGGCTCCTCCTCTCAGAGAGAGGTTCGTACCGTGACCTTCTCCCTGAGAACCGTAGCTGGTGGGCGGTGTTATATGCAATGGTGGGCGGTGTTATATGCAATGGTGGGCGGTGTTATATGTAATGGTGGGCGGTGTTATATGTAATGGTGGGCGGTGTTATATATAATGGTGGGCGGTGTTATATGTAATGGTGGGCGGTGTTATATGTAATGGTGGGCGGTGTTATATGTAATGGTGTTATATGTAATGGTGGGCGGTGTTATATGTAATGGTGGGCGGTGTTATATGTAATGGTGGGCGAGTTATATGTAATGGTGGGCGGTGTTATATGTAATGGTGGGCGGAGTTATATGTAATGGTGGGCGGTGTTATATGTAATGGTGGGCGGAGTTATATGTAATGGTGGGCGGTGTTATATGTAATGGTGGGCGGTGTTATATGCAATGGTGGGCGGTGTTATATGCAATGGTGGGCGGTGTGGTAATGGTGGCGGTGTTATATGTAATGGTGGGCGGTGTTATATGTAATGGTGGGCGGTGTTATATGTAATGGTGGGCGGTGTTATATGTAATGGTGGGCGGTGTTATATGTAATGGTGGGCGGTGTTATATGTAATGGTGGGCGGTGTTATATGTAATGGTGGGCGGTGTTATATGTAATGGTGGGCGGTGTTATATGTAATGGTGGCGGTGTTATATGTAATGGTGGCGGTGTTATATGTAATGGTGGGCGGTGTTATATATGTAATGGTGGGCGGTGTTATATGTAATGGTGGGCGGTGTTATATGTAATGGTGGGCGGAGTTATATGTAATGGTGGGCGGTGTTATATGTAATGGTGGGCGGAGTTATATGTAATGGTGGGCGGTGTTATATGTAATGGT